>NW_025746880.1:0-82539 GCF_021184085.1 Oncorhynchus gorbuscha
TATATTCTGTTCTATTATATTCTATTCTATATTCTGTTCTATTATATTCTATATTCTGTTCTAAAATATTCTATATTCTGTTCTATTATATTCTGTTCTATTATATTCTGTTCTATTATATTCTGTTCTATTATATTCTGTTCTATTACATTCTATATTCTGTTCTGTTATATTCTGTTCTATTATATTCTATTCTGTTCTGTTCTGTTCTGTTCTATTATATTCTATTCTGTTCTGTTCTGTTCTGTTATATTCTATGTTCTGTTATATTATATTCTGTTCTGTTATATTCTATATTCTGTTCTATTATATTCTATTTTCTGTTCTATTATATTCTGTTCTGTTCTATTATATTCTGTTCTGTTATATTCTATATTCTGTTCTATTATATTCTGTTCTGTTATATTCTATATTCTGTTCTGTTATATTCTATATTCTGTTCTGTTATATTTTGTTCTGTTATATTCTATATTCTGTTCTGTTATATTCTATATTCTGTTCTGTTATATTTTGTTCTGTTATATTCTATATTCTGTTCTATTATATTCTATATTCTGTTCTATTATATTATGTTCTATTATATTCTGTTCTGTTATATTCTATATTCTGTTCTATTATATTCTATATTCTGTTCTATTATATTCTATATTCTGTTCTATGTTCTGTTCTGTTATCTATTATATTCTGTTCTGTTATATTCTATATTCTGTTCTATTATATTCTATATTCTGTTCTATTATATTCTATATTCTGTTCTATGTTCTGTTCTGTTATCTATTATATTCTGTTCTGTTATATTCTATATTCTGTTCTATTATATTCTATATTCTGTTCTATTATATTCTATATTCTGTTCTATTATATTCTATGTTCTGTTCTGTTATCTATTATATTCTGTTCTATTATATTCTATATTCTGTTCTATTATATTCTATATTCTGTTCTATTATATTCTATGTTCTGTTCTGTTATCTATTATATTCTGTTCTATTATATTCTATATTCTGTTCTATTATATTCTATATTCTGTTCTATTATATTCTATATTCTGTTCTATTATATTCTATATTCTGTTCTATTATATTCTATGTTCTGTTCTATTATATTCTATGTTCTGTTCTGTTATATTCTATGTTCTGTTCTGTTATATTCTGTTCTGTTATATTCTATGTTCTGTTCTGTTATCTATTATATTCTGTTCTGTTATATTATATATTCTGTTCTGTTATATTATATATTCTGTTCTATTATATTATATATTCTGTTCTATTATATTCTGTTCTATTATATTCTATATTCTGTTCTATTATATTCTATATTCTGTTCTATTATATTCTATATTCTGTTCTATTATATTCTGTTCTATTATATTCTGTTCTATTATATTCTATGTTCTGTTCTGTTATATTCTGTTCTGTTATATTCTATATTCTGTTCTGTTATATTATATATTCTGTTCTATTATATTCTATGTTCTGTTCTATTATATTCTGTTCTATTATATTCTGTTCTATTATATTCTGTTCTATTATATTCTGTTCTGTTCTATTCTATTCTGTTCTATTCTGTTCTATTCTGTTCTATGTTCTATTATATTCTATGTTCTATTATATTCTATGTTCTGTTCTATTATATTCTGTTCTATTATATTCTGTTCTATTATATTCTGTTCTATTATATTCTATGTTCTGTTCTATTATATTCTATATTCTGTTCTGTTATCCTGTTTTGTTCTATTATATTCTATGTTCTGTTCTATTATATTATGTTCTGTTATCCTGTTCTGTTCTATTATATTCTATGTTCTGTTATATTCTGTTCTATTATATTCTGTTCTGTTATGTTCTATATTCTGTTCTATTATATTCTGTTCTATTATATTCTGTTCTATTATATTCTGTTCTATTATATTCTGTTCTATTATATTCAGTTCTATTATATTCTGTTCTATATTCAGTTCTATTATATTATGTTCTATATTCTGTTATATTATATTCTGTTATATTATATTCTGTTATATTATATTCTGTTATATTATATTCTGTTCTATTATATTATGTTCTATATTCTGTTCTATTATATTCTGTTCTATTATATTCTGTTCTATTATATTATGTTCTATATTCTGTTCTATTATATTATGTTCTATATTCTGTTCTATTATATTATGTTCTATATTATGTTCTATATTCTGTTCTATTATATTATGTTCTATATTCTGTTCTATTATATTCTGTTCTATATTCTGTTCTATTATATTCTGTTCTATTATATTCTGTTCTATTATATTCTGTTCTATTATATTCTGTTCTATTATATTCTGTTCTATTCTATTCTGTTCTGTTATATTCTGTTCTGTTCTATTCTGTTCTATTCTATTCTGTTCTATTCTATTCTATTCTGTTCTATTATATTCTATGTTCTATTATATTCTGTTCTATTATATTCTGTTCTATTATATTCTGTTCTATTATATTCTATGTTCTGTTCTATTATATTCTATGTTCTATTATATTCTATGTTCTATTATATTCTATGTTCTGTTATATTATATTCTATATTCTGTTCTGTTATCCTGTTTTGTTCTATTATATTCTATGTTCTGTTCTATTCTGTTCTATTATATTCTGTTCTATTATATTCTGTTCTATTATATTCTGTTCTATTATATTCTGTTCTATTATATTCTGTTCTATTATATTCTATGTTCTATTATATTCTATGTTCTATTATATTCTATGTTCTGTTATATTCTATGTTCTGTTATATTATATTCTATATTCTGTTCTGTTATCCTGTTTTGTTCTATGTTCTGTTCTATTATATTATGTTCTGTTATCCTGTTCTGTTCTATTATATTCTATGTTCTGTTCTGTTATATTCTGTTCTATTATATTCTATGTTCTGTTCTATTATATTCTGTTCTATTATATTCTGTTCTGTTATGTTCTATATTCAGTTCTATTATATTCTGTTCTATTATATTCTGTTCTATTATATTCTGTTCTATTATATTCTGTTCTATTATATTATGTTCTATATTCAGTTCTATTATATTCTGTTCTATATTCTGTTCTATTATATTATGTTCTATATTCTGTTATATTATATTATGTTCTATTATATTATGTTCTATATTCTGTTCTATTATATTCTGTTCTATATTCTGTTCTATTATATTATGTTCTATATTCTGTTCTATTATATTATGTTCTATATTCTGTTCTATTATATTCTGTTCTATATTCTGTTCTATTATATTCTGTTCTATTATATTCTGTTCTATTATATTCTGTTCTATTATATTCTGTTCTATTATATTCTGTTCTATTATATTCTGTTCTATTATATTCTGTTCTATTATATTCTGTTCTATTATATTCTGTTCTATTATATTCTGTTCTATTATATTCTGTTCTATTATATTCTGTTCTATTATATTCTGTTCTATTATATTCTGTTCTATTATATTCTGTTCTATTATATTCTGTTCTATTATATTCTGTTCTATATTCTGTTCTATTATATTCTGTTCTATTATATTCTGTTCTATTATATTCTGTTCTATTATATTCTGTTCTATATTCTGTTATATTATGTTATGTTCTATATTCTGTTATATTATATTCTGTTATATTATGTTATGTTCTATATTCTGTTCTATTATATTATGTTCTATATTATGTTCTATATTATGTTCTATTATATTCTGTTCTATATTATATTCTGTTCTATATTCTGTTCTATTATATTCTGTTCTATATTCTGTTCTATTATATTATGTTCTATTATATTCTGTTCTATTATATTCTGTTCTATTATATTCTGTTCTATTATATTCTGTTCTATTATATTCTGTTCTGTTCTATTCTGTTCTGTTCTGTTCTGTTCTGTTCTGTTCTGTTCTATTCTGTTCTATTCTATTCTGTTCTATATTCTGTTCTATTATATTATGTTCTATATTCTGTTATATTATATTCTGTTATATTATGTTATGTTCTATATTCTGTTCTATTATATTATGTTCTATATTATGTTCTATATTATGTTCTATTATATTCTGTTCTATTATATTCTGTTCTATATTCTGTTCTATTATATTCTGTTCTATATTCTGTTCTATTATATTCTGTTCTATATTCTGTTCTATTATATTATGTTCTATTATATTCTGTTCTATTATATTCTGTTCTATTATATTCTGTTCTGTTCTATTCTGTTCTATTCTGTTCTATTCTATTCTGTTCTATTCTGTTCTATTCTATTCTGTTCTATTCTATTCTATGTTCTATTCTATTCTATGTTCTATTATATTCTGTTCTATATTCTGTTCTATTATATTCTGTTCTATTATATTCTGTTCTATTATATTCTGTTCTATTATATTCTGTTCTATTATATTCTGTTCTATTATATTCTGTTCTATTATATTCTGTTCTATTATATTCTGTTCTATTATATTCTGTTCTATTATATTCTGTTCTATTATATTCTGTTCTATTATATTCTGTTCTATTATATTCTGTTCTATTATATTCTGTTCTATTATATTCTGTTCTATTATATTCTGTTCTATTATATTCTGTTCTATTATATTCTGTTCTATTATATTCTGTTCTATTATATTCTGTTCTATTATATTCTGTTCTATTATATTCTGTTCTATATTCTGTTCTATATTCTGTTCTATATTCTGTTATATTATGTTATGTTCTATATTCTGTTATATTATATTCTGTTATATTATGTTATGTTCTATATTATGTTCTATATTATGTTCTATTATATTCTGTTCTATTATATTCTGTTCTATATTCTGTTCTATTATATTCTGTTCTATATTCTGTTCTATTATATTATGTTCTATTATATTCTGTTCTATTATATTCTGTTCTATTATATTCTGTTCTGTTCTATTCTGTTCTATTCTGTTCTGTTCTATTCTGTTCTATTCTATTCTGTTCTATATTCTGTTCTATTATATTATGTTCTATATTCTGTTATATTATATTCTGTTATATTATGTTATGTTCTATATTCTGTTCTATTATATTATGTTCTATATTATGTTCTATATTATGTTCTATTATATTCTGTTCTATTATATTCTGTTCTATATTCTGTTCTATTATATTCTGTTCTATATTCTGTTCTATTATATTATGTTCTGTTATCCTGTTCTGTTCTATTATATTCTATGTTCTGTTATATTCTGTTCTATTATATTCTATGTTCTGTTCTATTATATTCTGTTCTATTATATTCTGTTCTGTTATGTTCTATATTCAGTTCTATTATATTCTGTTCTATTATATTCTGTTCTATTATATTCTGTTCTATTATATTCTGTTCTATATTCTGTTCTATTATATTCTGTTATATTATATTATGTTCTATATTCTGTTATATTATATTCTGTTCTATATTATGTTCTATATTCTGTTCTATTATATTCTGTTCTATTATATTCTGTTCTATTATATTCTGTTCTATAATATTCTGTTCTATATTCTGTTATATTATATTCTGTTCTATATTCTGTTCTATATTATGTTCTATTATATTCTGTTCTATTATATTCTGTTCTATTATATTCTGTTCTATATTCTGTTCTATATTCTGTTCTATTATATTCTGTTCTATATTCTGTTCTATTATATTATGTTCTATTATATTCTGTTCTATTATATTCTGTTCTATTATATTCTGTTCTATTCTGTTCTATTCTGTTCTGTTCTGTTCTATTCTATTCTGTTCTATTCTGTTCTATTCTATTCTGTTCTATTCTATTCTGTTCTATTCTATTCTATGTTCTATTCTATTCTATGTTCTATTATATTCTGTTCTATATTCTGTTCTATTATATTCTGTTCTATATTCTGTTCTATATTCTGTTCTATTATATTCTGTTCTATTATATTCTGTTCTATTATATTCTGTTCTATTATATTCTGTTCTATTATATTCTGTTCTATTATATTCTGTTCTATTATATTCTGTTCTATATTATATTCTATGTTCTGTTCTATTATATTCTGTTCTATTATATTCTGTTCTATTATATTCTGTTCTATTATATTCTGTTCTATTATATTCTGTTCTATTATATTCTGTTCTATTATATTCTGTTCTATTATATTCTGTTCTATTATATTCTGTTCTATATTCTGTTCTATATTCTGTTCTATATTCTGTTCTATATTCTGTTCTATATTCTGTTATATTATATTCTGTTATATTATGTTATGTTCTATATTATGTTCTATATTATGTTCTATTATATTCTGTTCTATTATATTCTGTTCTATATTCTGTTCTATTATGTTCTATTATATTCTGTTCTATTATATTCTGTTCTATTATATTCTGTTCTATTATATTCTGTTCTATTATATTCTGTTCTGTTCTATTCTGTTCTATTCTGTTCTATTCTGTTCTGTTCTATTCTGTTCTATTCTATTCTGTTCTATATTCTGTTCTATTATATTATGTTCTATATTCTGTTATATTATATTCTGTTATATTATGTTATGTTCTATATTCTGTTCTATTATATTATGTTCTATATTATGTTCTATATTATGTTCTATTATATTCTGTTCTATTATATTCTGTTCTATATTCTGTTCTATTATATTCTGTTCTATATTCTGTTCTATTATATTATGTTCTGTTATCCTGTTCTGTTCTATTATATTCTATGTTCTGTTATATTCTGTTCTATTATATTCTATGTTCTGTTCTATTATATTCTGTTCTATTATATTCTGTTCTGTTATGTTCTATATTCAGTTCTATTATATTCTGTTCTATTATATTCTGTTCTATTATATTCTGTTCTATTATATTCTGTTCTATTATATTATGTTCTATATTCTGTTCTATTATATTCTGTTCTATTATATTATGTTCTATATTCTGTTATATTATATTCTGTTCTATATTATGTTCTATATTCTGTTCTATTATATTCTGTTCTATATTCTGTTCTATTATATTCTGTTCTATATTCTGTTCTATATTATGTTCTATTATATTATGTTCTATATTCTGTTCTATTATATTCTGTTCTATTATATTCTGTTCTATTATATTCTGTTCTATTATATTCTGTTCTATTATATTCTGTTCTATTATATTCTGTTCTATTATATTCTGTTCTATTATATTCTGTTCTATTATATTCTGTTCTATTATATTCTGTTCTATTCTGTTCTATTATATTCTATGTTCTATTATATTCTATGTTCTGTTCTATTATGTTCTGTTCTATTATGTTCTGTTCTATTATGTTCTGTTCTATTATATTATGTTCTGTTATCATGTTCTGTTCTATTATATTATGTTCTGTTATCCTGTTCTGTTCTATTATATTCTATGTTCTGTTATCCTGTTCTGTTCTATTATATTCTATGTTCTGTTCTATTATATTCTGTTCTATTATATTCTGTTCTGTTATGTTCTATATTCAGTTCTATTATATTCTGTTCTATTATATTCTGTTCTATTATATTATGTTCTATATTCAGTTCTATTATATTCTGTTCTATATTATGTTCTATATTCAGTTCTATTATATTCTGTTCTATATTCTGTTCTATATTCTGTTCTATATTCTGTTCTATTATATTCTGTTCTATTATATTCTGTTCTATTATATTCTGTTCTATTATATTCTGTTCTATTAATAATATAATATAATAATATATGCCATTTAGCAGACGCTTTTATCCAAAGCGACTTACAGTCATGTGTGCATACATTCTACGTATGGGTGGTCCCGGGGATCGAACCCACTACCCTGGCGTTACAAGCGCCATGCTCTACCAACTGAGCTACACAGGACCACAGGACCTATTATATTCTGTTCTATTATATTCTGTTCTATTCTGTTCTATTCTGTTCTGTTCTATTCTGTTCTGTTCTATTCTATTCTATTCTATTCTGTTCTATTCTATTCTGTTCTATTATATTCTATGTTCTATTATATTCTGTTCTATTATATTCTGTTCTATTATATTCTATGTTCTGTTCTATTATATTCTATGTTCTATGTTCTGTTCTATTATATTCTATGTTCTATGTTCTGTTCTATTATATTCTATATTCTGTTCTGTTATCCTGTTTTGTTCTATTCTATTCTGTTCTATTATATTCTATGTTCTATTATATTCTCTGTTCTATTATATTCTGTTCTATTATATTCTGTTCTATTATATTCTATGTTCTGTTCTATTATATTCTATGTTCTATTATATTCTATGTTCTATTATATTCTATGTTCTGTTCTATTATATTCTATATTCTGTTCTGTTATCCTGTTTTGTTCTATTATATTCTATGTTCTGTTCTATTATATTATGTTCTGTTATCCTGTTCTGTTCTGTTATATTCTGTTCTATTATATTCTATGTTCTGTTCTATTATATTCTGTTCTATTATATTCTGTTCTGTTATGTTCTATATTCAGTTCTATTATATTCAGTTCTATTATATTCTGTTCTATTATATTCTGTTCTATTATATTCTGTTCTATTATATTCTGTTCTATATTCAGTTCTATTATATTCTGTTCTATATTCTGTTCTATTATATTCTGTTCTATTATATTCTGTTCTATTATATTCTGTTCTATATTCTGTTCTATTATATTCTGTTCTATTATATTCTGTTCTATATTATGTTCTATTATATTCTGTTCTATATTCTGTTCTATTATATTCTGTTCTATATTCTGTTCTATTATATTCTGTTCTATTATATTCTGTTCTATTATATTCTGTTCTATATTCTGTTCTATATTCTGTTCTATATTCTGTTCTATATTCTGTTCTATTATATTCTGTTCTATTATATTATGTTCTATATTCTGTTATATTATGTTATGTTCTATATTCTGTTATATTATATTCTGTTCTATATTCTGTTCTATTATATTATGTTCTATATTCTGTTCTATTATATTCTGTTCTATATTCTGTTCTATTATATTCTGTTCTATTATATTCTGTTCTATTATATTCTGTTCTATTATATTCTGTTCTATTATATTCTGTTCTATTATATTCTGTTCTATTATATTCTGTTCTATTATATTCTGTTCTATTATATTCTGTTCTATTATATTCTGTTCTATTATATTCTGTTCTATTATATTCTGTTCTATTATATTCTGTTCTATTATATTCTGTTCTATTATATTCTGTTCTATTATATTCTGTTCTATTATATTCTGTTCTATTATATTCTATGTTCTATTATATTCTATGTTCTATTATATTCTATGTTCTGTTATATTCTATGTTCTGTTATATTCTATGTTCTGTTATATTCTATGTTCTGTTATATTCTATGTTCTGTTATATTCTATGTTCTGTTATATTCTATGTTCTGTTATATTCTATGTTCTGTTCTGTTATATTCTATGTTCTGTTATGTTCTATGTTCTGTTCTATTATATTCTATATTCTGTTCTGTTATCCTGTTTTGTTCTATTATATTCTATGTTCTGTTCTATTATATTATGTTCTGTTATCCTGTTCTGTTCTATTATATTCTATGTTCTGTTCTATTATATTCTGTTCTATTATATTCTGTTCTGTTATATTCTGTTCTATTATATTCTGTTCTATTATATTCTGTTCTATTATATTCTGTTCTATTATATTCTGTTCTATTATATTCTGTTCTGTTATATTCTGTTCTATTATAATATGTTCTATATTCTGTTCTATTATATTCTGTTCTATTATATTCTGTTCTATTATATTCTGTTCTATTATATTCTGTTCTGTTATGTTCTATATTCTGTTCTATTATATTCTGTTCTATTATATTCTGTTCTATTATATTCTGTTCTATTATATTCTGTTCTATTATATTCTGTTCTATTATATTCTGTTCTATTATATTCTGTTCTATTATATTCTGTTCTATTATATTCTGTTCTATTATATTCTGTTCTATTATATTCTGTTCTATTATATTCTGTTCTATTATATTCTGTTCTATTATATTCTGTTCTATTATATTCTGTTCTATTATATTCTGTTCTATTATATTCTGTTCTATTATATTCTGTTCTATTATATTCTGTTATATTATATTCTGTTATATTATATTCTGTTATATTATATTCTGTTCTGTTACGTTCTATATTCTGTTCTGTTATGTTCTATATTCAGTTCTATTATATTCTGTTCTATTATATTCTGTTCTATATTCTGTTCTATTATATTCTGTTCTATTATATTCTGTTCTATTATATTCTGTTATATTATATTCTGTTATATTATATTCTGTTCTGTTACATTCTATATTCTGTTCTATTATATTCTGTTCTATATTCTGTTCTATTATATTCTGTTCTATTATATTCTGTTCTATTATATTCTGTTCTATTATATTCTATATTCAGTTCTATTATATTCTGTTCTATTATATTCTGTTCTATATTCTGTTCTATTATATTCTGTTCTATTATATTCTGTTATATTATATTCTGTTATATTATATTCTGTTCTGTTACATTCTATATTCTGTTCTATTATATTCTGTTCTATTATATTCTGTTCTATTATATTCTGTTCTATTATATTCTGTTCTATTATATTCTGTTCTATTATATTCTGTTCTATTATATTCTGTTCTATTATATTCTGTTCTATATTATGTTCTATATTATGTTCTATTATATTCTGTTCTATTATATTCTGTTCTATTATATTCTGTTCTATTATATTCTGTTCTATTATATTGTTATATTATATTCTGTTCTATTATATTCTGTTCTATTATATTCTGTTATATTATATTCTGTTATATTATATTCTGTTATATTATATTCTGTTATATTATATTCTGTTATATTATATTCTGTTCTGTTACATTCTATATTCTGTTCTATTATATTCTGTTCTATTATATTCTGTTCTATTCTATTCTGTTATATTCTATTCTGTTATATTATATTCTGTTATATTATATTATGTTATATTATATTCTGTTATATTATATTCTGTTCTGTTACATTCTATATTCTGTTCTATTATGTTCTGTTCTATTATATTCCTTTCTATTATATTATGTTCTATATTCTGTTTCGTTCTGTTCTCTGTTCTGTTCTGTTCTTTTCCATTCTGTTCTGAAGAGCCAAATACACTGAAAGACACTGGTGTAGTGTGTGTGTGCAGAGTGTCAGTAATATAGCAGTATGATGTGTGTGTGATGTGTTTGTGTGCAGAGTCGCAGTAAGGGCTCCAGACTGAACATAGTAATCATCGCTGAAGGGGCCATCAACAGAGCTGGTGAACCGATCTCTTCAAGCTACGTCAAGGATGTACGTCTTTAAACAGCTCATTCCGTGTGCCTCTGTCTTTGTAGGAAACCCTGATAAACTGCATCAGTATTAATCACATAGTGACTTATTATACTTTGTGGGACCATGACAATGCGTCCCAAATTTGACCCTGTTCCCTTTGTAGTGCACTATAAAGAGAACAGGATGCATCCCATGACTATATAAACATCTGTGTTCCCTTTGCTGACTTGACCTCGTTTCTCCATGTCTATTCCCTGACTGACTGACTGCTCCTCTCTACATGTCTATTCCCTGACTGACTGACTGACTGCTCCTCTCTCCATGTCTATTCCCTGACTGACTGACTGACTGCTCCTCTCTCCATGTCTATTCTCTGGCTGGCTGACTGCTCCTCTCTCCATGTCTATTCTCTGACTGGCTAACTGACTGCTCCTCTCTACATGTCTATTCCCTGACTGACTGACTGACTGACTGACTGCTCCTCTCTCCATGTCTATTCCCTGACTGACTGACTGATTGCTCCTCTCTCCATGTCTATTCCCTGACTGGCTGGCTGACTGCTCCTCTCTCCATGTCTATTCTCTGGCTGGCTGACTGCTCCTCTCTCCATGTCTATTCTCTGGCTGGCTGACTGCTCCTCTCTCCATGTCTATTCTCTGACTGGCTGACTGCTCCTCTCTCCATGTCTATTCTCTGACTGGCTGACTGCTCCTCTCCATGTCTATTCTCTGACTGGCTGGCTGACTGCTCCTCTCTCCATGTCTATTCTCTGACTGGCTGGCTGACTGCTCCTCTCTCCATGTCTATTCCCTGGCTGACTGACTGCTCCTCTCTACATGTCTATTCCCTGGCTGGCTGACTGCTCCTCTCTCCATGTCTATTCTCTGACTGGCTGGCTGACTGCTCCTCTCTCCATGTCTATTCCCTGGCTGACTGCTCCTCTCTACATGTCTATTCCCTGACTGACTGACTGACTGCTCCTCTCTCCATGTCTATTCTCTGACTGGCTGGCTGACTGCTCCTCTCTCCATGTCTATTCTCTGACTGGCTGGCTGACTGCTCCTCTCTCCATGTCTATTCTCTGACTGGCTGGCTGACTGCTCCTCTCTCCATGTCTATTCTCTGACTGGCTGACTGACTGCTCCTCTCTCCATGTCTATTCTCTGACTGGCTGACTGACTGCTCCTCTCTCCATGTCTATTCTCTGACTGACTGACTGACTGCTCCTCTCTCCATGTCTATTCTCTGACTGACTGACTGACTGCTCCTCTCTCCATGTCTATTCTCTGACTGACAGACTGACTGCTCCTCTCTCCATGTCTATTCTCTGACTGACAGACTGACTGCTCCTCTCTCCATGTCTATTCTCTGACTGGCTGACTGCTCCTCTCTCCATGTCTATTCTCTGACTGGCTGACTGCTCCTCTCTCCATGTCTATTCTCTGACTGGCTGACTGCTCCTCTCTCCATGTCTATTCTCTGACTGACTGACTGACTGCTCCTCTCTCCATGTCTATTCTCTGACTGACTGACTGACTGCTCCTCTCTCCATGTCTATTCTCTGACTGACAGACTGACTGCTCCTCTCTCCATGTCTATTCTCTGACTGGCTGACTGCTCCTCTCTCCATGTCTATTCTCTGACTGGCTGACTGCTCCTCTCTCCATGTCTATTCTCTGACTGACTGACTGCTCCTCTCTCCATGTCTATTCTCTGACTGACTGACTGACTGCTCCTCTCTCCATGTCTATTCTCTGACTGTCTCTGTCTCGTGTCTGTTTGTAGCTGGTTGTGAAGAGGCTGGGCTATGACACCCGGGTGACAGTCCTAGGTCATGTACAGCGAGGGGGAACACCCTCCGCCTTCGACCGGGTGCTGGTGAGTTCAGCTCCTTAACACTCGTTATACTCTCCCTGGAGGCCTCTACTGTACTGGAGGCCCCTACTGTACTGGAGGCCCCTACTGTACTGGAGGCCCCTACTGTACTGGAGGCCCAGTACTGTTCACCTGATTTAGAATTCCTTACAATCAAATGTAGACCGCATTATCTTCCAAGAGAATTCTCTTTGATTATAATCACAGCCGTATATATATCCCCCCCCAAGCAGACACATCGATGGCTCTGAACTAACTTTATTTAACTCTTTGCAAACTGGAAAACATTTATCCGGAGGCTGCATTCATTGTAGCTGGGGATTTTAACAAAGCCATTCTGAATACAAGACTCCCTAAATTTTATCAGCATATCGATTGCGCAACCAGGGGTGGTAAAACCTTGGATCATTGTTACTCTAACTTCCGCGACGCATATAAGGCCCTGCCCCGCCCCCCTTTCGGAAAAGCTGACCACGACTCCATTTTGCTGATCCCTGCCTACAGGCAGAAATTAAAACAAGAGGCTCCCACGCTGAGGTCTGTCCAACGCTGGTCAGACCAAGCTGACTCTACACTCCAAGACTGCTTCCATCACGTGGACTGGGACATGTTTCGTATTGCGTCAGATGGGAATATTGACGAATACGCTGATTCGGTGTGCGAGTTCATTAGAACGTGCGTCGAAGATGTCGTTCCCATAGCAACGATAACATTCCCTAACCAGAAACCGTGGATTGATGGCAGCATTCGCGTGAAACTGAAAGTGCGAACCACTGCTTTTAATCAGGGCAAGGTGTCTGGCAACATGACTGAATACAAACAGTGCAGCTATTCCCTCCGCAAGGCTATTAAACAAGCTAAGCGTCATTACAGAGACAAAGTGGAATCTCAATTCAATGGCTCAGACACAAGAGGCATGTGGCAGGGTCTACAGTCAATCACGGACTACAAGATGAAATCCAGCCCAGTCACGGACCAGGATGTCTTGCTCCCAGGCAGACTAAATAACTTTTTTGCCCGCTTTGAGGACAATACAGTGCCACTGACACAGCCTGCAACGGAAACATGCGGTCTCTCCTTCACTGCAGCCGAGGTGAGTAAGACATTTAAACGTGTTAACCCTCGCAAGGCTGCAGGCCCAGACGGCATCCCCAGCCGCGCCCTCAGAGCATGCGCAGACCAGCTGGCCGGTGTGTTTACGGACATATTCAATCAATCCCTATACCAGTCTGCTGTTCCCACATGCTTCAAGAGGGCCACCATTGTTCCTGTTCCCAAGAAAGCTAAGGTAACTGAGCTAAACGACTACCGCCCGTAGCACTCACTTCCGTCATCATGAAGTGCTTTGAGAGACTAGTCAAGGACCAGATCACCTCCACCCTACCTGACACCCTAGACCCACTCCAATTTGCTTACCGCCCAAATAGGTCCACAGACGATGCAATCTCAACCACACTGCACACTGCCCTAACCCACCTGGACAAGAGGAATACCTATGTGAGAATGCTGTTCATCGACTACAGCTCGGCATTCAACACCATAGTACCCTCCAAGCTCGTCATCAAGCTCGAGACCCTGGGTCTCGACCCCGCCCTGTGCAACTGGGTACTGGACTTCCTGACGGGCCGCCCCCAGGTGGTGAGGGTAGGCAACATCTCCTCCCCGCTGATCCTCAACACGGGGGCCCCACAAGGGTGCGTTCTGAGCCCTCTCCTGTACTCCCTGTTCACCCACGACTGCGTGGCCACGCACGCCTCCAACTCAATCATCAAGTTTGCGGACGACACAACAGTGGTAGGCTTGATTACCAACAATGACGAGACGGCCTACAGGGAGGAGGTGAGGGCCCTCGGAGTGTGGTGTCAGGAAAATAACCTCACACTCAACGTCAACAAAACTAAGGAGATGATTGTGGACTTCAGGAAACAGCAGAGGGAACACCCCCCTATCCACATCGATGTAACAGTAGTGGAGAGGGTAGCTAGTTTCAAGTTCCTCGGCATACACATCACAGACGAACTGAATTGGTCCACTCACACTGACAGCGTCGTGAAGAAGGCGCAGCAGCGCCTATTCAACCTCAGGAGGCTGAAGAAATTCGGCTTGTCACCAAAAGCACTCACAAACTTCTACAGATGCACAATCGAGAGCATCCTGGCGGGCTGTATCACCGCCTGGTACGGCAACTGCTCTGCCCTCAACTGTAAGACTCTCCAGAGGGTAGTGAGGACTGCACAACGCATCACCGGGGGCAAACTACCTGCCCTCCAGGACACCTACACCACCCGTTGTTACAGGAAGGCCATAAAGATCATCAAGGACATCAACCACCCGAACCACTGCCTGTTCACCCCGCTATCATCCAGAAGGCGAGGTCAGTACAGGTGCATCAAAGCTGGGACCGAGAGACTGAAAAACAGCTTCCATCTCAAGGCCATCAGACTGTTAAACAGCCACCACTAACATTGAGTGGCTGCTGCCAACACACTGTCATTGACACTGACCCAACTCCAGCCATTTTAATAATGGGAATTGATGGGAAATGATGTAAATATATCACTAGCCACTTTAAACAATGCTACCTTATATAATGTTACTTACCCTACATTATTCATCTCATATGCATATGTATATACTGTACTCTACATCATCGACTGCATCCTTATGTAACACATGTATCACTAGCCACTTTAACTATGCCACTTTGTTTACTTTGTCTACACACTCATCTCATATGTATATACTGTACTCGATACCATCTACTGTATGCTGCTCTGTACCATCACTCATTCATATATCCTTATGTACATGTTCCTTATCCCCTTACACTGTGTATAAGACAGTAGTTTTGGAATTGTTAGTTAGATTACTTGTTGGTTATCACTGCATTGTCGGAACTAGAAGCACAAGCATTTCGCTACTCTCGTATTAACATCTGCTAACCATGTGTATGTGACAAATAAAATTTGATTTGATTTGTACTTGAGGCCCCTACTGTATTGTACTGGACTCCCCTACTGTATTGGAGGCCCCTACTGTATTGTACTGGACTCCCCTACTGTATTGGAGGCCCCTACTGTACTGGACTCCCCTACTGTACTGGACTCCCCTGGGGGCCCCTACAGTACTGGATGTCCCTACTGTATTGTACTGGATGTCCCTACTGTATTGTACTGGATGTCCCTACTGTATTGTACTGGATGTCCCTACTGTATTGTACTGGATGTCCCTACTGTATTGTACTGGATGTCCCTACTGGATGTCCCTACTGTATTGTACTGGATGTCCCTACTGTATTGTACTGGATGTCCCTACTGTATTGTACTGGATGTCCCTACTGTATTGTACTGGATGGCCCCTACTGTATTGTACTGGATGGCCCCTACTGTATTGTACTGGATGGCCCCTACTGTATTGTACTGGAGGCCCCTACTGTATTGTACTGGAGGCCCCTACTGTATTGTACTGGAGGCCCCTACTGTATTGTACTGGAGGCCCCTACTGTATTGTACTGGAGGCCCCTACTGTATTGTACTGGAGGCCCCTACTGTATTGTACTGGAGGCCCCTACTGTATTGTACTGGAGGTCCCCTACTGTATTGTACTGGAGGTCCCCTACTGTATTGTACTGGATGGTCCCCTACTGTATTGTACTGGATGGCCCCTACTGTATTGTACTGGATGGCCCCTACTGTATTGTACTGGATGGCCCCTACTGTATTGTACTGGATGGCCCCTACTGTATTGTACTGGATGGCCCCTACTGTATTGTACTGGATGGCCCCTACTGTATTGTACTGGATGGCCCCTACTGTATTGTACTGGAGGCCCCTACTGTATTGTACTGGAGGCCCCTACTGTATTGTACTGGAGGCCCCTACTGTACTGGAGGCCCCTACTGTATTGTACTGGAGGCCCCTACTGTACTGTACTGGAGGCCCCTACTGTACTGGAGGCCCCTACTGTACTGGAGGCCCCTACTGTACTGGAGGCCCCTACTGTACTGGAGGCCCCTACTGTACTGGAGGCCCCTACTGTACTGGAGGCCCCTACTGTACTGGACGTAGTGGAGTAGTGTGCTGTTCGGTTCTGATTGGAGTAGTGGGCTGTTCGGTTCAGATTGGAGTAGTGGGCTGTTCGGTTCAGATTGGAGTAGTGTGCTGTTCGGTTCAGATTGGAGTAGTGTGCTGTTCGGTTCAGATTGGAGTAGTGTGCTGTTCGGTTCTGATTGGAGTAGTGTGCTGTTCGGTTCTGATTGGAGTAGTGGGCTGTTCGGTTCTGATTGGAGTAGTGGGCTGTTCGGTTCTGATTGGAGTAGTGGGCTGTTCGGTTCTGATTGGAGTAGTGGGCTGTTCGGTTCTGATTGGAGTAGTGGGCTGTTCGGTTCTGATTGGAGTAGTGGGCTGTTCGGTTCTGATTGGAGTAGTGGGCTGTTCGGTTCTGATTGGAGTAGTGGGCTGTTCGGTTCTGATTGGAGTAGTGGGCTGTTCGGTTCTGATTGGAGTAGTGGGCTGTTCGGTTCTGATTGGAGTAGTGGGCTGTTCGGTTCAGATTGGAGTAGTGTGCTGTTCCCTCTAGATCACATATGTCAGAGTCAAGGCCCGCGGGCCACATCCGGCCCGCGAGAAGGTTTTTTACGGCCCCTGGGATGATCTTGATTTATTATTAGAACCGGCCCGCAGACCGCAGCAAGCCGGCAGCCCGCAGATCTTTTACACGCACCAATACTACATTTCCCACAACGCAACGGTGACGCACCGAGCAGTAGGCTGCTTCATTTCAATATTTATTGGCACAGCAGTTGTCAGCATCACAGTAAAATTAACTTTCAGATACCCATCAAAAATGGCAAAACGGAAGGTGGACACTGAGAACCGGGGGTTTCAAACAAGGTGGGAGTCGGAGTATTTGTTCACGGAGGTAGCTGGAAAACCTGTGTGTCTTCTGTGTGGAGAAAGTGTGGCGGTACTGAAAGAGTATAATCTGAGACGACATTATGAAACGAAACACGCGGACAACAACAAGAATATGGACATGGAACAAAGGCTACAAAAGGCAGAGGAATTAAAACGAGGCCTCAAATCTCGACAGGCTCTGTTCAAAAAAGCCAAATCACAAGGCCAGGCTGCTGTCAAGGCCAGTTTTATTTTGGCAGAAGAGATCGCTAAATCAGCCCGGCCATTTACGGAGGGGGATTTCATCAAAAACTGCATGATTAAAGTTTGTGACGAAGTTTGCCCAGAAAAAAGGCAACTCTTTTTAAATGTGAGTCTGAGCAGAAACACCATTGCCGAGAGAGTAGACCAGTTGTCCATCAATCTAAAAGAGCAGCTTGTGAAAAAGGGAAAAGATTTCATTGCATATTCCTTGGCTGTGGATGAGAGCACCGACATTTCTGACATTGCCCAGTTGTCAATTTTCATCCGCGGAGTGGACTCCAGCCTAAAGCGTGACAGAGGAGTTTTTGGCTTTACGTCCTATGCATGGCACAACTACGGGGCATGATTTGTATGAAGAGGTGTCAAGATGTGTAAATGAGATGGAGCTGCCTTGGAAAAACTCGTGGGTTTGACAACCGACGGAGCACCTGCGATGTGTGGACACAGGAGCGGACTGGTGGAGAAGATACGGGAAAAGATGCAAGAGGAAAACGCGACAGGTGAGCTGACAGCTTATCATTGTATCATACACCAGGAAGCGTTGTGCGGTAAAGCCTTGAAAATGGAGCATGTAATGAGCATCATCACGCGCACAGTTAACTTTATCAGAGCCAAAGGTTTGAATCACCGCCAGTTCAAGGCATTTCTGACGGAGTTAGAAACGGAGCATGGTGATTTGCCTTATCACACAGAGGTGCGATGGCTAAGCCAGGGAAAGGTGCTTCAAAGATGTTTCGAGCTTCGTGAGGAGATTTGTCTGTTCTTGGACAGCAAAGGGAAAGACACAACACAACTCCGAGACGAAATGTTTGTGTGAAATGGCTTTTCTGTGTGACATTACGAGTCATCTGAATGCAATGAACTTGCAGCTGCAGGGTCGGGATCGTGTCATCTCTGATATGTACAGTACAGTGAAGGCATTTAAAACCAAACTGACTCTGTGGGAGACGCAGATGCGGAAAGAAAATTTGAGCCACTTTCCCAGCTGCCAGACCATGAAAGAGAAGCTCTCTACCAGTGCGTTCCCGAGCGCACAGTTGGCTGATAAAATAGGTATGCTTGCCGCTGACTTTCGACGCCGATTTGCTGACTTTGAAGCACAAAAAAGCAGGTTGGAACTGCTCGGTAACCCATTTGCTGTTGACGTGGAAAGCTCACCACCAAACCTCCAAATGGAGTTGATTGACCTCCAATGCAATGATGCACTGAGGGCAAAATATGCGGCAGTGGGTGCTGCGGAGTTCGCCCGTTTCCTCCCCCGACACAATGCCCCAGCTGCGCATCCAGGCTGCTCAAACGTTGTCTATGTTTGGCAGCACATACCTGTGTGAACAACTGTTTTCTTTGATGAACTTGAACAAAACATCACACAGAAGTCGACTTACTGCTGAACACCTCCACTCAATTCTGAGGATTTCCTCAGCTCAGAGCCTTACCCCGAACATTGATGAACTTGTGGAAAAGATGGGACACCACCAAGTATCACCCTCAACCTCAAACAAGTGAACATTACTGTGCAATCACATATTTAGAGTTTTTACTCAGTTCAAGTTTAAAAGTTAAAGTTTAATATTTGTTTTCACTGCATGTTACTTCTCCTTAAACAAAGTGTTGTTTTTGATTAATAGATTTTTGTACTTTATTTTATTGTATTTCAATCCAATTATATTTTAAAAATATTTCAGTTGAGTGGATGATAGAAAATTGCTATTATTGTTTTTTTCTTTGAAGTAAATTTAGCCCACTTTTGCTAAAATAGAAAATATAGGCTACTGATGGTGCCTTGAATACCGGTTTCTTTCATTTAATGTTCATGTTATGGGGATTTTTATATAAAGGAAATTTGTCTTTTGTGTCTGTTGAAAATTAAAGATTACTGACAGAGCCATAAGAAAATATTGCTTTATTTATCTGATCATATTGGAATATATTTGTTAGGTTTTCAGTAGGTTCAATTAGGTTCACTAGACTATATGCGTCATTTAAAAAATTTTCAATGAACATTCGAACAGTCCGGCCCTCGGCTTGTAGCTAAATTTTTTATTTGGCCCTCCGTCCATTTGACTTTGACACCCCTGCTCTAGATCATAGTGAATGCAAGGTTCAGAATGTAAGAGTGGCGCTGTACCAGCTTGTGGACTGGCTGCACCACTATGTTATTTAAAATAGAATGTAAGAGTGGCGCTGTACCAGCTTGTGGACTGGCTGCGCCACTATGTTATTTAAAATAGAATGTAAGAGTGGTGCTGTACCAGCTTGTGGACTGGCTGCGCCACTATGTTATTTAAAATAGAATGTAAGAGTGGCGCTGTACCAGCTTGTGGACTGGCTGCGCCACTATGTTATTTAAAATAGAATGTAAGAGTGGCGCTGTACCAGCTTGTGGACTGGCTGCGCCACTATGTTATTTAAAATAGAATGTAAGAGTGGCGCTGTACCAGCTTGTGGACTGTCTGCGCCACTATGTTATTTAAAATAGAATGTAAGAGTGGCGCTGTACCAGCTTGTGGACTGGCTGCGCCACTATGTTATTTAAAATAGAATGTAAGAGTGGCGCTGTACCAGCTTGTGGACTGGCTGCGCCACTATGTTATTTAAAATAGAATGTAAGAGTGGCGCTGTACCAGCTTGTGGACTGGCTGCGCCACTATGTTATTTAAAATAGTTAATGAAATACTATTTTATTTTGTATATTATTTTTATAATTTCAGGCTCTAGATTGCAGGAAATGGCAGTTATAAGTGTTCCAAGGGCCTACAGACCTAACCCTGTGGCCCGTACTCAGCAGCACCATCATGTTAAGTCCTGTCCTGTTGTAATTCCACAGAGCAGTAAGGTGGGAGTGGAGGCTGTCGTCGCTCTGTTAGAGGCCACTCCAGAGACCCCAGCCTGTGTCATCGGCCTGTCAGGAAACCAGGCTGTCCGCCTGCCTCTTGTGGAGTGTGTACAGATGGTGAGGTATCATCCTGTTTCAGAAGGGACGAACCACTGACAAATTCTCCTAACAATAAACAGTCCTGAATGTTTTTGCTCCATGTCTGTAAATCTAATCCCTTTCACAGTTCCTCTCATACTCTGCAACAGAGCATTACAGTCTTACTGTTTGAGGGAGGGTAAATGAGAGGGATTTACACAAATCGAATTCTGACGATTGTATGATTATATGATGTGTGTCTTGCCTGTAGACTAAAGAGGTTCAGAAGGCCATGAATGAAAAGAGGTTTGATGAAGCCATCCAGCTGAGAGGAAGGTGAGAGATGTCAAATATCTTATGAATATGATACACCACGTGACCAAAAGTATCTGCTTGTCCAACATCTCATTCCAAAATCAAGGGCATTAATATGGAGTTGGTCCCCCCTTTGCTACTGTAACAGCCATAAGAGCATTGGTGTTGGGCGTTTTGGCCTGGCTCATAGTCGGCGATCCAATCCCAAAGGTGTTTGATGGGGTTGAGGTCAGGGCTCTGTGCAGGCTAGTCAAGTTCTTCCACACCGATTTCAAACACCATTTCTGTATGGCCCTCACTTTGTGCACGGGGGCATTGTCATGCTGAAACAGGAAAGGGACTTCCCCAAACTGTTGCCACCAAATTGGAAGCACAGAATCGTCTCGCATGTCATTGTATGCTGTAGAGTTAAGATTTCCCTTCACTGGAACTAAGGAGCCTAGCCCAAACCATGAAACAGCCCCAGACCATTATTCAGACCATTATTCCTCCTCCACCACCAAACTTTACAGTTGGCACAATGAATTCGGGCAGGTAGCTTTCTCCTGGCATCTATCAAATCCAGTTTTGTCCATCGGACACTTAAAGTTGACCGGGGCAGCTCTAGCAGGTCAGAAATTCGACCAACTGACTTCTCCCTGTGTCCTGCCCTTCTGGCAGCTTTATGGGGCTTGTACAGATCAAATCAAATCAAATCAAATTTATTTATATAGCCCTTCGTACATCAGCTGATATCTCAAAGTGCTGTACAGAAACCCAGCCTAAAACCCCAAACAGCAAACAATGCAGGTGTAAAAGCAGCTGGTGAACAATCAGCCCTTGATTACTCACCAACCTCCCCATCAGCCCTTGATTACTCACCACCTCCCCATCAGCCCTTGATTACTCACCAACTCCCCCATCAGCCCTTGATTACTCACCAACTCCCCCATCAGCCCTTGATTACTCACCAACTCCCCCATCAGCCCTTGATTACTCACCAACTCCCCCATCAGCCCTTGATTACTCACCAACTCCCCCATCAGCCCTTGATTACTCACCACCTCCCCCATCAGCCCTTGATTACTCACCACCTCCCCCATCAGCCCTTGATTACTCACCACCTCCCCCATCAGCCCTTGATTACTCACCAACTCCCCCATCAGCCCTTGATTACTCACCAACTCCCCCATCAGCCCTTGATTACTCACAAACTCCCCACATCAGCCCTTGATTACTCACCAACTCCCCACATCAGCCCTTGATTACTCACCAACTCCCCCATCAGCCCTTGATTACTCACCAACTCCCCCATCAGCCCTTGATTACTCACCAACTCCCCACATCAGCCCTTGATTACTCACCAACTCCCCACATCAGCCCTTGATTACTCACCAACTCCCCACATCAGCCCTTGATTACTCACCAACTCCCCACATCAGCCCTTGATTACTCACCAACTCCCCCATCAGCCCTTGATTACTCACCAACTCCCCCATCAGCCCTTGATTACTCACCAACTCCCCCATCAGCCCTTGATTACTCACCAACTCCCCCATCAGCCCCAATTAGTCCTGGGTGGCGAGCCCGTGGAGACCTGGCACATCCAGCAGATGGAGCCATCGCTTAGTGATGTATCCTCCGTCTGTCACCAGGCCTCAACGAGTCTCCCCCTGGTGGCTGACCTGCTGTTTGCCACATAACATCATTTCAAAAGGATTTTCTAATGATAAATTAGCCTTTTAAAATGATAAACTTGGATTAGCTAACACAACATGCCATTGGAACACAGGAGGGATGGTTACTGATAATGGACCTCTGTACGCTCATGTAGATATTCCATAAAAAACCTGCCGTTTCCAGCTACAATAGTCATTTACAACATTAACCATGTCTACACTGTATTTCTGATCAATTTGATGACATTTTAATGGACCAAAAAAATAATTTTCTTAAAAAAAAACAAAGATATTTCTAAGTGACCCCAGCTTTTTGAACAGTGGGGTATTATGGAGTATGTATGTAAATATGAAATAATGAATGTGATGTTAAGAACATTTGATAAATGTTTTCTGAATATGATTTATTCTTTGTTTAGGAGTTTTGAGAACAACTGGAACATGTACAAACTGCTTGCCTTTCAGAAGCCTGCTGTTACCAAGGTAATCTATTATTAGATTGTTCCGTTATTTAACCAGGCAAGTCAGTTAAGCACAAGTTCTTATTTACAAAGACGGCCTATCCCCGGCCAAACCTGGACGACCTGGGGCCAATTGTGCGGCCGGATGTGATACAACCTGAATTTGAACCAGGGACTGTAGTGACGTCTCTTGCACTGAGATGCCTTAGAATGCTGATCCACTCGGAAGCCTTAATATTCACTGTGAGACATTACTCCCATGACATGGCTGTGGACTCCTCTGTCTCATCTTTCTTCAGAGCAACCACACGCTGGCGGTGCTGAATGTGGGTGCTCCAGCAGCAGGGATGAATGCAGCGGTCCGGTCGGCTGTCAGAGTGGCGCTGGCCTACGGTCACAAGGTCTACTCTGTCAACGACGGCTTTGAGGGGTTGGCCAATGGAGCGGTGAGGATATAGTCTCTTTAGGAGACAACACTAAACATGGCCAATGGAGCGGTGAGGATATAGTCTCTTTAGGAGACAACACTAAACATGGCCAATGGAGCGGTGAGGATATAGTCTCTTTAGGAGACAACACTAAACATGCTATGGATGGATGGATGGATGGATGGATGGATGGATGGATGGATGGATGGATGGATGGATGGATGGATGGAGAGAGACAACACTAAACATGCTATGGGTGGATGAAGAGAGAGCCAGCAGTATTATCTAGTAGTAGTAGGATGGATGGATGAAGAGAGAGACAGCAGTATTATCTAGTAGTAGGATGGATGGATGAAGAGAGAGACAGCAGTATTATCTAGTAGTAGGATGGGTGGATGAAGAGAGAGACAGCAGTATTATCTAGTAGTAGGATGGATGGATGAAGAGAGAGACAGTAGTATTATCTAGTAGTAGTAGGATGGATGGATGAAGAGAGAGACAGTAGTAGTAGGATGGATGGATGAAGAGAGAGACAGCAGTATTATCTAGTAGTAGTAGGATGGATGGATGAAGAGAGAGACAGCAGTATTATCTAGTAGTAGTAGGATGGATGGATGAAGAGAGAGACAGCAGTATTATCTAGTAGTAGGATGGATGGATGAAGAGAGAGACAGCAGTATTATCTAGTAGTAGGATGGATGGATGAAGAGAGAGACAGTAGTATTATCTAGTAGTAGTAGGATGGATGGATGAAGAGAGAGACAGTAGTATTATCTAGTAGTAGTAGGATGGATGGATGACGAGAGAGACAGCAGTATTATCTAGTAGTAGTAGGATGGATGGATGAAGAGAGAGACAGCAGTATTATCTAGTAGTAGTAGGATGGATGGATGAAGAGAGAGACAGCAGTATTATCTAGTAGTAGTAGGATGGATGGATGAAGAGAGAGACAGCAGTATTATCTAGTAGTAGGATGGATGGATGAAGAGAGAGACAGCAGTATTATCTAGTAGTAGTAGGATGGATGGATGAAGAGAGAGACAGCAGTATTATCTAGTAGTAGGATGGATGGATGAAGAGAGAGACAGCAGTATTATCTAGTAGTAGGATGAATGGATGAAGAGAGAGACAGCAGTATTATCTAGTAGTAGTAGGATGGATGGATGAAGAGAGAGACAGCAGTATTATCTAGTAGTAGGATGGATGGATGGATGAAGAGAGAGACAGCAGTATTATCTAGTAGTAGGATGGATGGATGGATGAAGAGAGAGACAGCAGTATTATCTAGTAGTAGTAGTAGGATGGATGGATGAAGAGAGACAGTAGTATTATCTAGTAGTAGTAGGATGGATGGATGAAGAGAGAGACAGCAGTATTATCTAGTAGTAGTAGGATGGATGGATGAAGAGAGAGACAGCAGTATTATCTAGTAGTAGGATGGATGGATGAAGAGAGAGACAGCAGTATTATCTAGTAGTAGGATGGATGGATGAAGAGAGAGACAGCAGTATTATCTAGTAGTAGGATGAATGGATGAAGAGAGAGACAGCAGTATTATCTAGTAGTAGTAGGATGGATGGATGAAGAGAGAGACAGCAGTATTATCTAGTAGTAGGATGGATGGATGGATGAAGAGAGAGACAGCAGTATTATCTAGTAGTAGGATGGATGGATGGATGAAGAGAGAGACAGCAGTATTATCTAGTAGTAGTAGTAGGATGGATGGATGAAGAGAGACAGTAGTATTATCTAGTAGTAGTAGGATGGATGGATGAAGAGAGAGACAGCAGTATTATCTAGTAGTAGTAGGATGGATGGATGAAGAGAGAGACAGCAGTATTATCTAGTAGTAGGATGGATGGATGAAGAGAGAGACAGCAGTATTATCTAGTAGTAGTAGGATGGATGGATGAAGAGAGAGACAGCAGTATTATCTAGTAGTAGGATGGATGGATGGATGAAGAGAGAGACAGCAGTATTATCTAGTATAAAGATGGATGGATGAAGAGAGAGACAGATTGATTCAGCAGTATTATCTAGTAGTGGGATGGATGAAGAGGGAGACAGTAGATTGATTCAGCAGTATTATCTAGTAGTGGGATGGATGAAGAGGGAGACAGTAGATTGATTCAGCAGTATTATCTAGTAGTGGGATGGATGAAGAGGGAGAGACAGATTCATTCAGCAGTATTATCCAGTATTCAGATGCGCTATTGTCTTTCAAGGTGTCCCATTATATGTTCTATAAATCTGATCCTTTTTCTTTTTCTTCTGCCTAAAATTACAAAAAAAACATGCTTTTTCTTTTCTTTAATCATGTTTGAAATGCAAAAGAAATGCCATACAATCAAAGGAGTTTAGGTGCAATTTAGAATTGACCACCAGATGGCAGCAGTGTGTGTGCAACGTTTCATACTGATCCAGTGAAGCATTACATTACTACACAATATTTTGTATTAAGTCTGCCAGGAGTAATTTAAGAGTGCATGGTGGGTGGAGGAATTGACTGACAAATCTGTGGATATAGCTGCCTATATATATACCAGCCTAATGTCATCTGTCAAACAGGTATGACTACCTCTCATTTCTTAAATAGGAAGAAATAGGCTCCATCACAAACTAACTACAGCTCTTTTTTAAGTGTTGCAGTCATTTCACTTGCTGTAGTAGCTGACATGTATAATTTTGAGTCATCTGCATGCATAGACACACTGGCTTTACTCAAGTAAAGATTGAAAAAAGTAAGGGGCCTAGACAGCTGCCCTGGGGAATTCCTGATTCTACCTGGATTATGATGGAGAGGCTTCCATCCCTCTGTGTTCTGTTAGACAGGTAACTCTTTATACGTAATATAGGGGTTAGTAAAGTCCTAACACATACGTGTTTCCAGCAGCAGACTATGATCGATAATGTCAAAAGCTGCACTGAAGTCTAACAAAACAGCCCCCACAATCATTTTATCATCAATTTCTCTCAGCCAATTATCAGATATTTGTGTAAGTGCTGTGCTTGTTGAATGTCCTTCTCTATAAGCGTGCTGAAAGTTTATTGTCAATTTGTTTACTGTAAAATAACATTGTATCTGGTCAAATACAATATTTTCCAAAAGTTTACTAAGGGTTGGTAACCGGCTGATTGGTCGGCTATTTGAGCCAGTAAAGGGGGCTTTACTATTCTTAGGTAGAGGAATAACTTCAGCTTCCCTCCAGGCCTGAGAGCCACACACTCTCTAGTAGGCTTAGCTTGGAAGATATGGCAAATAGGAGTGGCAGTATCGTCCGCTATTATCCTCCAATTTTCCATACAAATGTTCAGACCCAGGTGGCTTGTCATTGTTGATAGAAAACAATATTTTTTTCACTTCTTCCACACTCACTTTACAGAATTCAAAATTGATAATCCATGTGGAGATAATTGTGACAGAGAGAACTGACTGATTATAATTCTGACTGCACATTTTCAAATCAGGACAATAAAGATATTGATTGCATGACGTGTGTTCTTCCTCTATCAGGTGACAGAGATCGAGTGGCACGGTGTGGCTGGATGGACTGGCCAGGGTGGATCTCTTCTGGGGACTAAAAGGTCTGTTTTACAATGATGATTAGGAGGGAAAGCAGTTGATAGTTTGTACTCAATGTGGTTATTGGTGTGCCCTTTTTTAAAATGAGAAAGATGTCCTCCTGAATTGTGGTTTGCTGTGTGGGTTCTTTGTGTTCCACAGAACCCTTCCCAGTACTTGCATGCAGAAGATCGTGGACAACATCAACAAGCATAATATCCAGGCTCTGCTGATCGTTGGGGGATTTGAGGTACCAGTTACAGACAAAAACAGAACATTATATTGAGATTGGTGTTGGTATTCCCTAATGGCGTACATGGCGTGCTGCATCAGATAACAGATTTTATATGGCCTCCCTCCTCAAAACGTTGTTTTAGTCACATATGTTCTGTTATTTGATCTTCCTACAATGTAATGTACTAAAGACTAAACAATGTGACTGTGTTGACGGGTATTGAATCATTTCTGAAATAATACACGCACTAGATAGACTGTTAATGGCCTCCATCTGATGCCGTGTGTTATCTACAGGCGTACGAGGGCGTGCTGGAGTTATATGATGCTCGCGGTAGCTTTGACGAGTTGTGTATCCCCATGGTGGTGATCCCTGCCACCATCAGTAACAACGTACCCGGGACAGACTTCAGTCTGGGGGCAGACACGGCTGTCAACGCTGCCATGGAGGTCAGTCTGATCTGATGAAAGATAAAACACAATAAAACCCAATGGGTCCTTTCCAGTGTGGTCGTCTCTGGCAACAAAATGTCACGTGAATATAGATTGACACTATAAACTCAATTTAAAAACATGAGGCCAACCAGAAGTCTAGACCAGGCCCCTTCATCTTCAACTCTGTTCCTTTAGCAGGACCTGTTTTAGCATAGTAACACCACACAGAGGACTCATCATAGTTCATATGTTAGGAAGTTAAATGTGCAATCTACTGTTGAAACAATAACAAACTGGACTCCCTGCCACTGTTTTGGAGAAATGTTATAGTTTTACCATGTTTATAGTTGTAACATGTTTATAGTTGTAACCATGTTGTAACCGTGTTGTAACCATGTTTATAGTTGTAACCATGTTGTAACCATGTTGTAACCATGTTGTAACCATGTTTATAGTTGTAACCATGTTGTAACCATGTTTATAGGTGTAACCATGTTGTAACCATGTTGTAACCATGTTGTAACCATGTTGTAACCATGTTTATAGTTGTAACCATGTTGTAACCATGTTTATAGTTGTAACCATGTTGTAACCATGTTTATAGTTGTAACCATGTTGTAACCATGTTTATAGGTGTAACCATGTTGTAACCATGTTTATAGGTGTAACCATGTTGTAACCATGTTTATAGGTGTAACCATGTTGTAACCATGTTTATAGTTGTAACCATGTTTATAGTTGTAACCATGTTTATAGGTGTAACCATGTTGTAACCATGTTTATAGGTGTAACCATGTTTATAGGTGTAACCATGTTGTAACCATGTTTATAGGTGTAACCATGTTTATAGGTGTAACCATGTTTATAGGTGTAACCATGTTTATAGGTGTAACCATGTTTATAGGTGTAACCATGTTGTAACCATGTTTATAGGTGTAACCATGTTGTAACCATGTTTATAGGTGTAACCATGTTGTAACCATGTTTATAGGTGTAACCATGTTGTAACCATGTTTATAGGTGTAACCATGTTGTAACCATGTTTATAGGTGTAACCATGTTGTAACCATGTTTATAGGTGTAACCATGTTTGTAACCATGTTTATAGGTGTAACCATGTTGTAACCATGTTTATAGGTGTAACCATGTTGTAACCATGTTTATAGGTGTAACCATGTTGTAACCATGTTTATAGGTGTAACCATGTTGTAACCATGTTTATAGGTGTAACCATGTTGTAACCATGTTGTAACCATGTTGTAACCATGTTGTAACCATGTTGTAACCATGTTGTAACCATGTTGTAACCATGTTGTAACCATGTTGTAACCATGTTGTAACCATGTTTATAGTTGTAACCATGTTGTAACCATGTTTATAGTTGTAACCATGTTGTACCATGTTTATAGGTGTAACCATGTTTATAGGTGTAACCATGTTGTAACCATGTTGTAACATGTTTATAGTTGTAACCATGTTGTAACCATGTTGTAACATGTTTATAGGTGTAACCATGTTGTAACCATGTTGTAACCATGTTTATAGGTGTAACCATGTTGTAACCATGTTTATAGGTGTAACCATGTTGTAACCATGTTTATAGGTGTAACCATGTTGTAACCATGTTTATAGGTGTAACCATGTTGTAACCATGTTTATAGGTGTAACCATGTTGTAACCATGTTTATAGGTGTAACCATGTTGTAACCATGTTGTAACCATGTTTATAGGTGTAACCATGTTTATAGGTGTAACCATGTTGTAACCATGTTTATAGGTGTAACCATGTTTATAGGTGTAACCATGTTGTAACCATGTTTATAGTTGTAACCATGTTGTAACCATGTTTATAGTTGTAACCATGTTTATAGGTGTAACCATGTTGTAACCATGTTGTAACATGTTTATAGTTGTAACCATGTTGTAACCATGTTGTAACATGTTTATAGGTGTAACCATGTTGTAACCATGTTGTAACCATGTTTATAGGTGTAACCATGTTGTAACCATGTTTATAGGTGTAACCATGTTGTAACCATGTTTATAGGTGTAACCATGTTGTAACCATGTTTATAGGTGTAACCATGTTGTAACCATGTTTATAGGTGTAACCATGTTGTAACCATGTTTATAGGTGTAACCATGTTGTAACCATGTTTATAGGTGTAACCATGTTGTAACCATGTTTATAGGTGTAACCATGTTGTAACCATGTTTATAGGTGTAACCATGTTGTAACCATGTTTATAGGTGTAACCATGTTGTAACCATGTTTATAGGTGTAACCATGTTGTAACCATGTTTATAGGTGTAACCATGTTGTAACCATGTTGTAACCATGTTTATAGGTGTAACCATGTTTATAGGTGTAACCATGTTGTAACCATGTTTATAGTTGTAACCATGTTGTAACCATGTTTATAGTTGTAACCATGTTGTAACCATGTTTATAGTTGTAACCATGTTGTACCATGTTTATAGGTGTAACCATGTTTATAGGTGTAACCATGTTGTAACCATGTTGTAACATGTTTATAGTTGTAACCATGTTGTAACCATGTTGTAACATGTTTATAGGTGTAACCATGTTGTAACCATGTTGTAACCATGTTTATAGGTGTAACCATGTTGTAACATGTTTATAGGTGTAACCATGTTGTAACCATGTTGTAACCATGTTTATAGGTGTAACCATGTTGTAACCATGTTTATAGGTGTAACCATGTTGTAACCATGTTTATAGGTGTAACCATGTTGTAACCATGTTTATAGGTGTAACCATGTTGTAACCATGTTTATAGGTGTAACCATGTTGTAACCATGTTTATAGGTGTAACCATGTTGTAACCATGTTTATAGGTGTAACCATGTTGTAACCATGTTGTAACCATGTTTATAGGTGTAACCATGTTTATAGGTGTAACCATGTTGTAACCATGTTTATAGTTGTAACCATGTTGTAACCATGTTTATAGTTGTAACCATGTTTATAGGTGTAACCATGTTGTAACCATGTTGTAACATGTTTATAGTTGTAACCATGTTGTAACCATGTTGTAACATGTTTATAGGTGTAACCATGTTGTAACCATGTTGTAACCATGTTTATAGGTGTAACCATGTTTATAGGTGTAACCATGTTTATAGGTGTAACCATGTTGTAACCATGTTTATAGTTGTAACCATGTTGTAACCATGTTTATAGTTGTAACCATGTTGTACCATGTTTATAGGTGTAACCATGTTTATAGGTGTAACCATGTTGTAACCATGTTGTAACATGTTTATAGTTGTAACCATGTTGTAACCATGTTTATAGTTGTAACCATGTTGTAACCATGTTTATAGTTGTAACCATGTTGTAACCATGTTTATAGGTGTAACCATGTTGTAACCATGTTTATAGGTGTAACCATGTTTATAGGTGTAACCATGTTGTAACCATGTTTATAGTTGTAACCATGTTTATAGGTGTAACCATGTTTATAGGTGTAACCATGTTTATAGGTGTAACCATGTTTATAGGTGTAACCATGTTGTAACCATGTTTATAGTTGTAACCATGTTTATAGTTGTAACCATGTTTATAGTTGTAACCATGTTTATAGTTGTAACCATGTTTATAGGTGTAACCATGTTGTAACCATGTTTATAGGTGTAACCATGTTGTAACCATGTTTATAGGTGTAACCATGTTGTAACCATGTTGTAACCATGTTTATAGGTGTAACCATGTTTATAGGTGTAACCATGTTGTAACCATGTTTATAGGTGTAACCATGTTGTAACCATGTTTATACATGTTTATACATGTGTAACCATGTTTATAGGTGTAACCATGTTTATAGGTGTAACCATGTTTATAGGTGTAACCATGTTTATAGGTGTAACCATGTTTATAGGTGTAACCATGTTTATAGGTGTAACCATGTTTATAGGTGTAACCATGTTGTAACCATGTTTATAGTTGTAACCATGTTGTAACCATGTTTATAGGTGTAACCATGTTGTAACCATGTTTATAGGTGTAACCATGTTGTAACCATGTTTATAGGTGTAACCATGTTGTAACCATGTTTATAGGTGTAACATGTTGTAACCATGTTTATAGGTGTAACATGTTGTAACCATGTTTATAGGTGTAACCATGTTGTAACCATGTTGTAACCATGTTTATAGGTGTAACCATGTTGTAACCATGTTGTAACCATGTTTATAGGTGTAACCATGTTTATAGGTGTAACCATGTTTATAGGTGTAACCATGTTTATAGGTGTAACCATGTTTATAGGTGTAACCATGTTGTAACCATGTTTATAGGTGTAACCATGTTGTAACCATGTTTATAGGTGTAACCATGTTGTAACCATGTTTATAGGTGTAACCATGTTTATAGGTGTAACCATGTTTATAGGTGTAACCATGTTTATAGGTGTAACCATGTTTATAGGTGTAACCATGTTGTAACCATGTTTATAGTTGTAACCATGTTTATAGGTGTAACCATGTTGTAACCATGTTTATAGGTGTAACCATGTTGTAACCATGTTTATAGGTGTAACCATGTTGTAACCATGTTTATAGGTGTAACCATGTTGTAACCATGTTTATAGGTGTAACCATGTTGTAACCATGTTTATAGGTGTAACCATGTTGTAACCATGTTTATAGGTGTAACCATGTTGTAACCATGTTTATAGGTGTAACCATGTTTAACCATGTTTATAGGTGTAACCATGTTTATAGGTGTAACCATGTTTATAGGTGTAACCATGTTTATAGGTGTAACCATGTTTATAGGTGTAACCATGTTGTAACCATGTTTATAGGTGTAACCATGTTTAACCATGTTTATAGGTGTAACCATGTTTATAGGTGTAACCATGTTTAACCATGTTTATAGGTGTAACCATGTTTATAGGTGTAACCATGTTTATAGGTGTAACCATGTTTATAGGTGTAACCATGTTTATAGGTGTAACCATGTTTATAGGTGTAACCATGTTTATAGGTGTAACCATGTTTATAGGTGTAACCATGTTTATAGGTGTAACCATGTTTATAGGTGTAACCATGTTTATAGGTGTAACCATGTTGTAACCATGTTTATAGGTGTCACCATGTTTAGAGGTGTCACCATGTTGTAACCATGTTTAGAGGTGTCACCATGTTTAGAGGTGTCACCATGTTTAGAGGTGTCACCATGTTTAGAGGTGTCACCATGTTTAGAGGTGTCACCATGTTTAGAGGTGTCACCATGTTTAGAGGTGTCACCATGTTTAGAGGTGTCACCATGTTTAGAGGTGTCACCATGTTTAGAGGTGTAACCATGTTTAGAGGTGTAACCATGTTTAGAGGTGTAACCATGTTTAGAGGTGTAACCATGTTGTAACCATGTTGTAACCATGTTGTAACCATGTTGTAACCATGTTTATAGGCGTAACCATGTTTATAGGCGTAACCATGTGTATAGGCGTAACCATGTGTATAGGCGTAACCATGTTGTAACCATGTTGTAACCATGTTGTAACCATGTTGTAACCATGTTGTAACCATGTTGTAACCATGTTGTAACCATGTTGTAACCATGTTGTAACCATGTTGTAACCATGTTGTCACCATGTTGTCACCATGTTGTCACCATGTTGTCACCATGTTGTCACCATGTGTATAGGTGTCACCATGTGTATAGGTGTCACCATGTTTATAGGTGTAACCATGTTGTAACCATGTTTATAGGTGTAACCATGTTGTAACCATGTTGTAACCATGTTTATAGGTGTAACCATGTTGTAACCATGTTGTAACCATGTTTATAGGTGTAACCATGTTGTAACCATGTTGTAACCATGTTTATAGGCGTAACCATGTTGTAACCATGTTGTAACCATGTTTATAGGCGTAACCATGTTGTAACCATGTTGTAACCATGTTTATAGGCGTAACCATGTTTATAGGCGTAACCATGTTGTAACCATGTTTATAGGCGTAACCATGTTGTAACCATGTTGTAACCATGTTGTAACCATGTTTATAGGCGTAACCATGTTGTAACCATGTTGTAACCATGTTGTAACCATGTTGTAACCATGTTGTAACCATGTTGTAACCATGTTGTAACCATGTTGTAACCATGTTGTAACCATGTTGTAACCATGTTGTAACCATGTTGTAACCATGTTGTAACCATGTTGTAACCATGTTGTAACCATGTTGTAACCATGTTGTAACCATGTTTATAGGTGTAACCATGTTGTAACCATGTTTATAGTTGTCACCATGTGTATAGGTGTCACCATGTGTATAGGTGTAACCATGTGTATAGGTGTAACCATGTGTATAGGTGTAACCATGTGTATAGGTGTAACCATGTGTATAGGTGTAACCATGTGTATAGGTGTAACCATGTGTATAGGTGTAACCATGTTGTAACCATGTTTATAGGTGTAACCATGTTGTAACCATGTTGTAACCATGTTTATAGGTGTAACCATGTTGTAACCATGTTGTAACCATGTTTATAGGTGTAACCATGTTGTAACCATGTTTATAGGTGTAACCATGTTTATAGGTGTAACCATGTTTATAGGTGTAACCATGTTGTAACCATGTTTATAGGTGTCACCATGTTTATAGGTGTAACCATGTTTATAGGTGTCACCATGTTTATAGGTGTAACCATGTTGTAACCATGTTTATAGGTGTCACCATGTTTATAGGTGTAACCATGTTTATAGGTGTTACCATGTTTATAGGTGTAACCATGTTGTAACCATGTTGTAACCATGTTTATAGGTGTCACCATGTTTATAGGTGTCACCACGTTTATAGGTGTCACCACGTTTATAGGTGTCACCACGTTTATAGGTGTCACCACGTTTATAGGTGTCACCACGTTTATAGGTGTAACCATGTTGTAACATGTTTATACATGTTTATAGTTGTAACCATGTTTATAGGTGTAACCATGTTGTAACAATGTTTATAGTTGTCACCATGTTTATAGGTGTAACCATGTTTATAGGTGTAACCATGTTTATAGGTGTAACCATGTTTATAGTTGTAACCATGTTGTAACCATGTTTATACATGTTGTAACCATGTTTATACATGTTTATACATGTTTATAGTTGTAACCATGTTTATAGGTGTAACCATGTTTATAGGTGTAACCATGTTGTAACCATGTTTATAGGTGTAACCATGTTGTAACCATGTTTATAGTTGTCACCATGTTTATAGGTGTAACCATGTTTATAGGTGTAACCATGTTTATAGGTGTAACCATGTTTATAGGTGTAACCATGTTTATAGGTGTAACCATGTTGTAACCATGTTTATAGGTGTAACCATGTTGTAACCATGTTGTAACCATGTTTATAGGTGTAACCATGTTGTAACCATGTTGTAACCATGTTTATAGGTGTAACCATGTTGTAACCATGTTTATAGGTGTAACCATGTTGTAACCATGTTTATAGGTGTAACCATGTTTATAGGTGTAACCATGTTGTAACCATGTTTATAGGTGTAACCATGTTTATAGGTGTAACCATGTTTATAGGTGTAACCATGTTGTAACCATGTTTATAGGTGTCACCATGTTTATAGGTGTAACCATGTTTATAGGTGTAACCATGTTTATAGGTGTAACCATGTTGTAACAATGTTTATAGTTGTCACCATGTTTATAGGTGTAACCATGTTTATAGTTGTAACCATGTTGTAACCATGTTTATACATGTTGTAACCATGTTTATACATGTTTATAGTTGTAACCATGTTTATAGGTGTAACCATGTTTATAGGTGTAACCATGTTGTAACCATGTTTATAGGTGTAACCATGTTTATAGGTGTAACCATGTTTATAGGTGTAACCATGTTTATAGGTGTAACCATGTTTATAGGTGTAACCATGTTTATAGGTGTAACCATGTGTATAGGTGTAACCATGTTGTAACCATGTTTATAGGTGTAACCATGTTGTAACCATGTTGTAACCATGTTTATAGGTGTAACCATGTTGTAACCATGTTGTAACCATGTTTATAGGTGTAACCATGTTGTAACCATGTTTATAGGTGTAACCATGTTTATAGGTGTAACCATGTTGTAACCATGTTTATAGGTGTCACCATGTTTATAGGTGTAACCATGTTTATAGGTGTCACCATGTTTATAGGTGTAACCATGTTGTAACCATGTTTATAGGTGTAACCATGTTTATAGGTGTAACCATGTTTATAGGTGTTACCATGTTTATAGGTGTAACCATGTTGTAACCATGTTGTAACCATGTTTATAGGTGTCACCATGTTGTAACATGTTTATACATGTTTATAGTTGTAACCATGTTTATAGGTGTAACCATGTTGTAACAATGTTTATAGTTGTCACCATGTTTATAGGTGTAACCATGTTTATAGGTGTAACCATGTTTATAGGTGTAACCATGTTTATAGTTGTAACCATGTTGTAACCATGTTTATAGGTGTAACCATGTTGTAACCATGTTTATAGTTGTCACCATGTTTATAGGTGTAACCATGTTTATAGTTGTCACCATGTTTATAGGTGTAACCATGTTTATAGGTGTAACCATGTTTATAGGTGTAACCATGTTTATAGGTGTAACCATGTTTATAGGTGTAACCATGTTTATAGGTGTAACCATGTTGTAACCATGTTTATAGGTGTAACCATGTTGTAACCATGTTGTAACCATGTTTATAGGTGTAACCATGTTGTAACCATGTTGTAACCATGTTTATAGGTGTAACCATGTTGTAACCATGTTGTAACCATGTTTATAGGTGTAACCATGTTGTAACCATGTTGTAACCATGTTTATAGGTGTAACCATGTTGTAACCATGTTGTAACCATGTTTATAGGTGTAACCATGTTGTAACCATGTTTATAGGTGTAACCATGTTTATAGGTGTAACCATGTTTATAGGTGTAACCATGTTGTAACCATGTTTATAGGTGTCACCATGTTTATAGGTGTCACCATGTTTATAGGTGTCACCATGTTTATAGGTGTCACCATGTTGTAACCATGTTTATAGGTGTAACCATGTTTATAGGTGTAACCATGTTTATAGGTGTAACCATGTTGTAACCATGTTGTAACCATGTTTATAGGTGTCACCACGTTTATAGGTGTCACCACGTTTATAGGTGTCACCACGTTTATAGGTGTCACCACGTTTATAGGTGTCACCACGTTTATAGGTGTCACCACGTTTATAGGTGTCACCACGTTTATAGGTGTCACCACGTTTACAGGTGTCACCACGTTTACAGGTGTCACCACGTTTACAGGTGTCACCACGTTTACAGGTGTAACCATGTTGTAACATGTTTATAGGTGTAAACATGTTTATAGTTGTAACCATGTTTATAGTTGTAACCATGTTTATAGGTGTAACCATGTTTATAGGTGTAACCATGTTTATAGGTGTAACCATGTTTATAGTTGTAACCATGTTTATAGTTGTAACCATGTTTATAGTTGTAACCATGTTTATAGTTGTAACCATGTTTATAGGTGTAACCATGTTTATAGGTGTAACCATGTTGTAACATGTTTATAGGTGTAACCATGTTGTAACATGTTTATAGGTGTAACCATGTTGTAACATGTTTATAGGTGTAACCATGTTGTAACATGTTTATAGGTGTAACCATGTTGTAACATGTTTATAGGTGTAACCATGTTGTAACATGTTTATAGGTGTAACCATGTTGTAACATGTTTATAGGTGTAACCATGTTGTAACATGTTTATAGGTGTAACCATGTTGTAACATGTTTATAGGTGTAACCATGTTGTAACATGTTTATAGGTGTAACCATGTTGTAACCATGTTTATAGGTGTAACCATGTTGTAACCATGTTTATAGGTGTAACCATGTTGTAACATGTTTATAGGTGTAACCATGTTGTAACATGTTTATAGGTGTAACCATGTTGTAACATGTTTATAGGTGTAACCATGTTGTAACATGTTTATAGGTGTAACCATGTTGTAACATGTTTATAGGTGTAACCATGTTGTAACATGTTTATAGGTGTAACCATGTTGTAACATGTTTATAGGTGTAACCATGTTGTAACATGTTTATAGGTGTAACCATGTTGTAACATGTTTATAGGTGTAACCATGTTGTAACATGTTTATAGGTGTAACCATGTTGTAACATGTTTATAGGTGTAACCATGTTGTAACATGTTTATAGGTGTAACCATGTTGTAACATGTTTATAGGTGTAACCATGTTGTAACATGTTTATAGGTGTAACCATGTTGTAACATGTTTATAGGTGTAACCATGTTGTAACATGTTTATAGGTGTAACCATGTTGTAACATGTTTATAGGTGTAACCATGTTGTAACATGTTTATAGGTGTAACCATGTTGTAACATGTTTATAGGTGTAACCATGTTGTAACATGTTTATAGGTGTAACCATGTTGTAACATGTTTATAGGTGTAACCATGTTTATAGGTGTAACCATGTTTATAGGTGTAACCATGTTGTAACCACGTTTATAGGTGTACAGGTGTAACCATGTTGTAACATGTTTATAGGTGTAACCACATTTACAGGTGTAACCACGTTTACAGGTGTAACCACGTTTACAGGTGTAACCACGTTTACAGGTGTAACCACGTTTACAGGTGTAACCACGTTTACAGGTGTAACCACGTTTACAGGTGTAACCACGTAACATGTTTATAGGTGTAAACATGTTTATAGTTGTAACCATGTTTATAGGTGTAACCATGTTTATAGTTGTAACCATGTTGTAACATGTTTATAGTTGTAACCATGTTGTAACATGTTTATAGGTGTAACCATGTTGTAACATGTTTATAGGTGTAACCATGTTGTAACATGTTTATAGGTGTAACCATGTTGTAACATGTTTATAGGTGTAACCATGTTGTAACATGTTTATAGGTGTAACCATGTTGTAACATGTTTATAGGTGTAACCATGTTGTAACATGTTTATAGGTGTAACCATGTTGTAACATGTTTATAGGTGTAACCATGTTGTAACATGTTTATAGGTGTAACCATGTTGTAACATGTTTATAGGTGTAACCATGTTGTAACATGTTTATAGGTGTAACCATGTTGTAACATGTTTATAGGTGTAACCATGTTGTAACATGTTTATAGGTGTAACCATGTTTATAGGTGTAACCATGTTTATAGTTGTAACCATGTTGTAACATGTTTATAGGTGTAACCATGTTGTAACATGTTTATAGGTGTAACCATGTTGTAACATGTTTATAGGTGTAACCATGTTGTAACATGTTTATAGGTGTAACCATGTTGTAACATGTTGTAACCATGTTTATAGGTGTAACCATGTTGTAACCATGTTTATAGGTGTAACCACGTTTACAGGTGTAACCACGTTTACAGGTGTAACCACGTTGTAACATGTTTATAGGTGTAACCATGTTTATAGGTGTAACCATGTTGTAACATGTTTATAGTTGTATCCATGTTGTAACATGTTTATAGGTGTAACCATGTTGTAACATGTTTATAGTTGTAACCATGTTTATAGGTGTAACCATGTTGTAACATGTTTATAGTTGTAACCATGTTTATAGGTGTAACCATGTTGTAACCATGTTTATAGGTGTAACCACGTTTATAGGTGTAACCATGTTTATAGGTGTAACCACGTTTATAGGTGTAACCATGTTTACAGGTGTAACCATGTATGTAGGAACTGCAGATTGACCCTTTCAGTTGTGTCTCTAACCTTCCCCTCTCTGTCTATCATCTGTCCGTCTCCTCCTCTCTTAGAGTTGTGATAAGATTAAGCAGTCGGCTACAGGGACCAAGAGAAGGGTGTTCGTAGTGGAAACTATGGGAGGCTACTGTGGTTACCTGGCAACCTACGCCGGTATCGCTGTGGGAGCAGACGCTGCTTACATCTTCGAGGACCCCTTCAACCTCCAGGACCTAAAGGTGAGAATCAGGCTGCTGCTGGCATAGTACCTTATTCCCTACTCTGGTCCAAAGTAGTTCACTAGGGTGCCATGTTACATTTACATTACATTTAAGTCATTTAGCAGACGCTCTTATCCAGAGCGACTTACAAATTGGTGCATTCACCTTATGACATCCAGTGGGACAGTCACTTAACAATAGTGCATCTAAAACTTAGGGGGGGTGGGGTGAGAGGGATTACTTAACCTATCCTAGGTATTCCTTAAAGAGGTGGGGTTTCAGGTGTCTCCGGAAGGTGGTGATTGACTCCGCTGTCCTGGCGTCGTGAGGAGTTTGTTCCACCATTGGGGGCCAGGGCAGCGAACAGTTTTGACTGGGCTGAGCGGGAGCTGTACTTCCTCAGTGGTAGGGAGGCGAGCAGGCCAGAGGTGGATGAACGCAGTGCCCTTGTTTGGGTGTAGGGCCTGATCAGAGCCTGGAGGTACTGAGGTGCCGTTCCCCTCACAGCTCCGTAGGCAAGCACCATGGTCTTGTAGCGGATGCGAGCTTCAACTGGAAGCCAGTGGAGTGAACGGAGGAGCGGGGTGACGTGAGAGAACTTGGGAAGGTTGAACACCAGACGGGCTGCGGCGTTCTGGATGAGTTGAAGGGGTTTAATGGCACAGGCAGGAGCCCAGCCAACAGCGAGTTGCAGTAATCCAGACGGGAGATGACAAGTGCCTGGATTAGGACCTGCGCCGCTTCCTGTGTGAGGCAGGGTCGTACTCTGCGGATGTTGTAGAGCATGAACCTACAGGAACGGGCCACCGCCTTGATGTTAGTAGAGAACGACAGGGTGTTGTCCAGGATCACGCCAAGGTTCTTGGCGCTCTGGGAAGGAGGACACAATGGAGTTGTCGACCGTGATGGCGAGATCATGGAACGGGCAGTCCTTCCCGGGAGGAAGAGCAGCTCCGTCTTGCCGAGGTTCAGCTTGAGGTGGTGATCCGTCATCCACACTGATATGTCTGCCAGACATGCAGAGATGCGATTCGCCACCTGGTCATCAGAAGGGGAAAGGAGAAGATTAATTGTGTGTCGTCTGCATAGCAATGATAAGAGAGACCATGTGAGGTTATGACAGAGCCAAGTGACTTGGTGTATAGCGAGAATAGGAGAGGGCCAGAACAGAGCCCTGGGGGACACCAGTGGTGAGCGCGTGGTGAGGAGACAGATTCTCGCCACGCCACCTGGTAGGAGCGACCTGTCAGGTAGGACGCAATCCAAGCGTGGGCCGCGCCGGAGATGCCCAACTCGGAGAGGGTGGAGAGGAGGATCTGATGGTTCACAGTATCGAAGGCAGCCGATAGATCTAGAAGGATGAGAGCAGAGGAGAGAGAGTTAGCTTTAGCAGTGCGGAGCGCCTCCGTGATACAGAGGAGAGCAGTCTCAGTTGAATGACTAGTCTTGAAACCTGACTGATTTGGATCAAGAAGGTCATTCAGAGAGATAGCGGGAGAGCTGGCCAAGGACGGCACGTTCAAGAGTTTTGGAGAGAAAAGAAAGAAGGGATACTGGTCTGTAATTGTTGACATCGGAGGGATCGAGTGTAGGTTTTTTTCAGAAGGGTGCAACTCTCGCTCTCTTGAAGACGGAAGGGACGTAGCCAACGGTCAGGGATGAGTTGATGAGCGAGGTGAGGTAAGGGAGAAGGTCTCCGGAAATGGTCTGGAGAAGAGAGGAGGGGATAGGGTCAAGCGGGCAGGTTGTTGGGCGGCCGGCCGTCACAAGACGCGAGATTTCATCTGGAGAGAGAGGGGAGAAAGAGGTCAGAGCACAGGGTAGGGCAGTGTGAGCAGAACCAGCGGTGTCGTTTGACTTAGCAAACGAGGATCGGATGTCGTCGACCTTCTTTTCAAAATGGTTGTGAAGTCATCTGCAGAGAGGGAGGAGGGGGGAGGGGGCGGAGGATTCAGGAGGGAGGAGAAGGTGGCAAAGAGCTTCCTAGGGTTAGAGGCAGATGCTTGGAATTTAGCGTGGTAGAAAGTGGCTTTAGCAGCAGAGACAGAGGAGGAAAATGTAGAGAGGAGGGAGTGAAAGGATGCCAGGTCCGCAGGGAGGCGAGTTTTCCTCCATTTCCGCTCGGCTGCCCGGAGCCCTGTTCTGTGAGCTCGCAATGAGTCATCGAGCCACGGAGCGGGAGGGAGGACCGAGCCGGCCTGGAGGATAGGGGACATAGAGAGTCAAGGGATGCAGAGAGGGAGGAGATGAGGGTTGAGGAGGCAGAATCAGGAGATAGGTGGGAGAAGGTTTGAGCGGAGGAAGAGATGATAGGATGGAAGAGGAGAGAGTAGCGGGGGAGAGAGAGCGAAGGTTGGGACGGCGCGATACCATCCAGTAGGGGCAGTGTGGGAGGTGTTGGATGAGAGCGAGAGGGAAAAGGATACAAGGCAGTGGTCGGAGACTTGGAGGAGTTGCAGTGAGGTTAGTGGAAGAACAGCATCTAGTAAAGATGAGGTCGAGCGTATTGCCTGCCTTGTGAGTAGGGGGAAGGTGAGAGGGTGAGGTCAAAGAGGAGAGGAGTGGAAAGAAGGAGGCAGAGAGGAAAGAGTCAAAGGTAGACGTGGGGAGGTTAAAGTCGCCCAGAACTGTGAGAGGTGAGCCGTCCTCAGGAAAGGAGCTTATCAAGGCATCAAGCTCATTGATGAACTCTCCGAGGAACCTGGAGGGCGATAAATGATAAGGATGTTAAGCTTGAAAGGGCTAGTAACTGTGACAGCATGGAATTCAAAGGAGGCGATAGACAGATGGGTAAGGAGAAAGAGAGAATGACCACTTGGGAGAGATGAGGATCCCGGTGCCACCACCCCGCTGACCAGACGCTCTCGGGGTGTGCGAGAACACGTGGGCGGACGAAGAGAGAGCAGTAGGAGTAGCAGTGTTGTCTGTGGTGATCCATGTTTCCGTCAGTGCCAAGAAGTCGAGGGACTGGAGGGAGGCATAGGCTGAGATGAACTCTGCCTTGTTGACCGCAGATTGGCAGTTCCAGAGGCTACCGGAGACCTGGAACTCCACGTGGGTCGTGCGCTGGGACGACCAGAGTAGGGTGGCCGCGGCCACGCGGTGTGGAGCGTTTGTATGGTCTGTGCAGAGAGGAGAGAACAGGGATAAACAGACACATAGTTGACAGGCTACAGAAGAGGCTACGCTAATGCAAAGGAGATTGGAATGACAAGTGGACTAAACGTCTCGAATGTTCAGAAAGTTAAGCTACATAGCAAGAATCTTATTGACTAAAATGATTAAAATGATACAGTACTGCTGAAGTAGGCCAGCTGGCAGTGGGTGCGTTGTTGACACTACACTAATCAAGTCGTTCCGTTGAGTGTAATAGTTTCTGCAGTGTTGCTATTCGGGGGCTAGCAGGCTAGCTAGCAGTGTTGTTTACGTTACGTTGCGTTAAAAGAACGACAATAGATGGCTAGCGAACCTAGAAAATCGCTCTAGACTACACAATTATATTTGATACAAAGACGGCTATGTAGCTAGCTAAGTAGCTAGCTACGATCAAACAAATCAAACCGTTGTACTGTAATGAAATGAAGTGAAAAAGTGATACAACCTGTGAATGCGACCGGGTAGTTGAGTTCTATACAGAAGACGTTGGCTAGCGTTGGCTAGCTGTTGGCTAGCTAGCAGAGTTGGCTAGCTAGCAGAGTCACCTACGTTAAGGACGACAAATAGCTGGCTAGCTAACCTCGGTAAATTAAGATAATCACTCTAAGACTACACACTCTAAACCTAAACAACACAATTATATTGGATACGATGATACGAAGACAGCAAAGACAGCTATGTAGGTAGCTGACACTAAACTAATCAAGTCGTTCAGTTGAGTGTAATAGTAATAGTTTCTCAGTGCAGCTAATCAGTGGACGTTAGCTAGCTGGCTAGTGAAGACTACGTTAGGACGGCGAAATACGATAATTACGCAATTATCTTTGATACAAAGACGGCTATGTAGCTAGCTGAGAAGAAATTGCTAAGATAAGACAAATCAAACCGTTGTGATATAATGAAATATAATGAAAAAGTTATACTACCCGTTGGAGCGACGTTATACTACCCGTTGGAGCGACGTGCAGATGCGACCACTCGCTCCAACCGGAACCATGTCAGACGAACAGTCTTCACTAGGGTGCCATCTCAGACTAACAGTCTTCACCAGGGTGCCATCTCAGACTAACAGTCTTCACTAGGGTGCCATCTCAGACTAACAGTCTTCACTAGGGTGCCATCTCAGACTAACAGTCTTCACTAGGGTGCCATCTCAGACTAACAGTCTTCACTAGGGTGCCATCTCAGACTAACAGTCTTCACTAGGGTGCCATCTCAGACTAACAGTCTTCACTAGGGTGCCATCTCAGACTAACAGTCTTCACTAGGGTGCCATCTCAGACTAACAGTCTTCACTAGGGTGCCATCTCAGACTAACAGTCTTCACCAGGGTGCCATCTCAGACTAACAGTCTTCACCAGGGTGCCATCTCAGACTAACAGTCTTCACTAGGGTGCCATCTCAGACTAACAGTCTTCATTTATCCCAGACAGACCACAACGTCATTTCATATGAATGTACTGTAGGTTAGACTTCCTGAACAGAGTGATAAATGATCCATGTACTATAGGTTAGACTTCCTGAACAGAGTGATAAATGATCCGTGTACTGTAGGTTAGACTTCCTGAACAGAGTGATAAATGATCCGTGTACTGCAGGTTAGACTTCCTGAACAGAGTGATAAATGATCCGTGTACTGTAGGTTAGACTTCCTGAACAGAGTGATAAATGATCCGTGTACTGTAGGTTAGACTTCCTGAACAGAGTGATAAATGATCCGTGTACTGGAGGTTAGACTTCCTGAACAGAGTGATAAATGATCCGTGTACTGTAGGTTAGACTTCCTGAACAGAGTGATAAATGATCCGTGTACTGTAGGTTAGACTTCCTGAACAGAGTGATAAATGATCCGTGTACTGTAGGTTAGACTTCCTGAACAGAGTGATAAATGATCCGTGTACTGTAGGTTAGACTTCCTGAACAGTGATAAATGATCCATGTACTGTTGCCTGAACAGAGGGATAAATGATCCATGTACTATAGGTTAGACTTCCTGAACAGAGTGATAAATGATCCATGTACTGTAGGTTAGACTTCCTGAACAGTGATAAATGATCCATGTACTGTAGGTTAGACTTCCTGAACAGTGATAAATGATCCATGTACTGTAGGTTAGACTTCCTGAACAGTGATAAATGATCCATGTACTGTAGGTTAGACTTCCTGAACAGTGATAAATGATCCATGTACTGTAGGTTAGACTTCCTGAACAGTGATAAATGATCCATGTACTGTAGGTTAGACTTCCTGAACAGTGATAAATGATCCATGTACTGTTGCCTGAACAGAGGGATAAATGATCCATGTACTGTAGGTTAGACTTCCTGAACAGTGATAAATGATCCATGTACTGTAGGTTAGACTTCCTGAACAGTGATAAATGATCCATGTACTGTAGGTTAGACTTCCTGAACAGTGATAAATGATCCATGTACTGTAGGTTAGACTTCCTGAACAGTGATAAATGATCCATGTACTGTAGGTTAGACTTCCTGAACAGTGATAAATGATCCATGTACTGTAGGTTAGACTTCCTGAACAGTGATAAATGATCCATGTACTGTAGGTTAGACTTCCTGAACAGTGATAAATGATCCATGTACTGTAGGTTAGACTTCCTGAACAGTGATAAATGATCCATGTACTGTAGGTTAGACTTCCTGAACAGTGATAAATGATCCATGTACTATAGGTTAGACTTCCTGAACAGTGATAAATGATCCATGTACTGTTGCCTGAACAGAGTGATAAATGATCCATGTACTATAGGTTAGACTTCCTGAACAGTGATAAATGATCCATGTACTGTTGCCTGAACAGAGTGATAAATGATCCATGTACTATAGGTTAGACTTCCTGAACAGTGATAAATGATCCATGTACTGTTGCCTGAACAGAGTGATAAATGATCCATGTAGTCTCAATAAATACGACCCTGCCCTTTCAGACTAACGTGGAGCATCTCGCAGAGAAGATGAAAGAAGACATCCAGAGGGGTCTGGTGCTGAGGTAAGACCCCATTATAGAGGTTAACCACAGTGCACCATTATAGAGGTCAACAGGTAAGACCCCATTATAGAGGTCAACAGGTAAGACCCCATTATAGAGGTCAACAGGTAAGACCCCATTATAGAGGTCAACAGGTAAGACCCCATTATAGAGGTCAACAGGTAAGACCCCATTATAGAGGTCAACAGGTAAGACCCCATTATAGAGGTCAACAGGTAAGACCCCATTATAGAGGTCAACAGGTAAGACCCCATTATAGAGGTCAACAGGTAAGACCCCATTATAGAGGTCAACAGGTAAGACCCCATTATAGAGGTCAACAGGTAAGACCCCATTATAGAGGTCAACAGGTAAGACCCCATTATAGAGGTCAACAGGTAAGACCCCATTATAGAGGTCAACAGGTAAGACCCCATTATAGAGGTCAACAGGTAAGACCCCATTATAGAGGTCAACAGGTAAGACCCCATTATAGAGGTCAACAGGTAAGACCCCATTATAGAGGTCAACAGGTAAGACCCCATTATAGAGGTCAACAGGTAAGACCCCATTATAGAGGTCAACAGGTAAGACCCCATTATAGAGGTCAACAGGTAAGACCCCATTATAGAGGTCAACAGGTAAGACCCCATTATAGAGGTCAACAGGTAAGACCCCATTATAGAGGTCAACAGGTAAGACCCCATTATAGAGGTCAACAGGTAAGACCCCATTATAGAGGTCAACAGGTAAGACCCCATTATAGAGGTCAACAGGTAAGACCCCATTATAGAGGTCAACAGGTAAGACCCCATTATAGAGGTCAACAGGTAAGACCCCATTATAGAGGTCAACAGGTAAGACCCCATTATAGAGGTCAACAGGTAAGACCCCATTATAGAGGTCAACAGGTAAGACCCCATTATAGAGGTCAACAGGTAAGACCCCATTATAGAGGTCAACAGGTAAGACCCCATTATAGAGGTTAACCACAGTGCACCATTATAGAGGTTAACCACAGTGCACCATTATAGAGGTTAACCACAGTGCACCATTATAGAGGTTAACCACAGTGCACCATTATAGAGGTTAACCACGGTGCACCATTATAGAGGTTAACCACGGTGCACCATTATAGAGGTTAACCACAGTGCACCATTATAGAGGTTAACCACAGTGCACCATTATAGAGGTTAACCACAGTGCACCATTATAGAGGTTAACCACAGTGCACCATTATAGAGGTTAACCACAGTGCACCATTATAGAGGTTAACCACAGTGCACCATTATAGAGGTTAACCACAGTGCACCATTATAGAGGTTAACCACAGTGCACCATTATAGAGGTTAACCACAGTGCACCATTATAGAGGTTAACCACAGTGCACCATTATAGAGGTTAACCACAGTGCACCATTATAGAGGTTAACCACAGTGCACCATTATAGAGGTTAACCACAGTGCACCATTATAGAGGTTAACCACAGTGCACCATTATAGAGGTCAACAGGTAAGACTCCATTATAGAGGTTAATAACAAGACATCCAGAGGGGTAGTTAATATAGTGAATGATGGGATCTCGATGGTTCTGTTTCTATAGGACAGTTAACATGGTGAATGATGGGATCTCGATGGTTCTGTTAATATAATAAATGATAGGATCTCGATGGTTCTGTTTCTATAGGACAGTTAACATGGTGAATGATGGGATCTCGATGGTTCTGTTAATATAATAAATGATAGGATCTCGATGGTTCTGTTTCTATAGGACAGTTAACATAGTGAATGATGGGATATCGATGGTTCTGTTAATATAGGACAGTTAATATAATAAATGATAACATAGTGAATGATGGATATCGATGGTTCTGTTAATATAATAAATGATAGGATCTCGATGGTTCTGTTAATGTAATAAATGATAACATAGTGAATGATAGGATCTCGATGGTTCTGTTAATATAATAAATGATAGGATCTCGATGGTTCTGTTTCTATAGGACAGTTAACATGGTGAATGATGATCTCGATGGTTCTGTTAATATAATAAATGATAGGATCTCGATGGTTCTGTTAATATAATAAATGATAACATAGTGAATGATAGGATCTCGATGGTTCTGTTAATATAATAAATGATAGGATCTCGATGGTTCTGTTAATATAATAAATGATAGGATCTCGATGGTTCTGTTAATATAGGACAGTTAATATAATAAATGATAACATAGTGAATGATGGATCTCGATGGTTCTGTTAATATAATAAATGATAGGATCTCGATGGTTCTGTTTCTATAGGACAGTTAACATAGTGAATGATGGGATATCGATGGTTCTGTTTCTATAGGACAGTTAATATAATAAATGATAACATAGTGAATGATAGATATCGATGGTTCTGTTAATATAATAAATGATAACATAGTGAATGATAGGATCTCGATGGTTCTGTTAATATAATAAATGATAGGATCTCGATGGTTCTGTTAATATAATAAATGATAGGATCTCGATGGTTCTGTTAATATAATAAATGATAGGATCTCGATGGTTCTGTTAATATAATAAATGATAGGATCTCGATGGTTCTGTTAATATAATAAATGATAGGATCTCGATGGTTCTGTTAATATAGTGAATGATAGGATCTCGATGGTTCTGTTAATATAATGAATGATAGGATCTCGATGGTTCTGTTAATATAATAAATGATAGGATCTCGATGGTTCTGTTAATATAATAAATGATAGGATCTCGATGGTTCTGTTAATATAATAAATGATAGGATCTCGATGGTTCTGTTAATATAATAAATGATAGGATCTCGATGGTTCTGTTAATATAATAAATGATAGGATCTCGATGGTTCTGTTAATATAATAAATGATAGGATCTCGATGGTTCTGTTAATATAGTGAATGATAGGATCTCGATGGTTCTGTTTCTATAGGACAGTTAACATGGTGAATGATAGGATCTCGATGGTTCTGTTTCTATAGGACAGTTAATATAATAAATGATAACATAGTGAATGATAGATATCGATGGTTCTGTTAATATAATAAATGATAACATAGTGAATGATAGGATCTCGATGGTTCTGTTAATATAATAAATGATAGGATCTCGATGGTTCTGTTTCTATAGGACAGTTAACATAGTGAATGATGGGATTTCGATGGTTCTGTTAATATAATAAATGATAGGATCTCGATGGTTCTGTTAATATAATAAATGATAGGATCTCGATGGTTCTGTTAATATAGGACAGTTAATATAATAAATGATAACATAGTGAATGATGGATATCGATGGTTCTGTTAATATAATAAATTATAGGATCTCGATGGTTCTGTTAATATAGTGAATGATGGGATCTCGATGGTTCTGTTAATATAATAAATTATAGGATCTCGATGGTTCTGTTAATATAGTGAATGATAGGATCTCGATGGTTCTGTTAATATAATAAATGATAGGATCTCGATGGTTCTGTTAATATAGTGAATGATAGGATCTCGATGGTTCTGTTAATATAATAAATGATAGGATCTCGATGGTTCTGTTAATATAGTGAATGATAGGATCTCGATGGTTCTGTTAATATAATAAATGATAGGATCTCGATGGTTCTGTTAATATAGGACAGTTAATATAATAAATGATAACATAGTGAATGATGGATCTCGATGGTTCTGTTAATATAATAAATTATAGGATCTCGATGGTTCTGTTAATATAATAAATTATAGGATCTCGATGGTTCTGTTAATATAATAAATTATAGGATCTCTGGTTCTGTTAATATAATAAATTATAGGATCGCGATGGTTCTGTTAATATAATAAATGATAGGATCTCGATGGTTCTGTTAATATAATAAATGATAGGATCTCGATGGTTCTGTTAATATAATAAATGATAACATAGTGAATGATAGGATCTCGATGGTTCTGTTAATATAATAAATGATAACATAGTGAATGATAGGATCTCGATGGTTCTGTTAATATAATAAATGATAGGATCTCGATGGTTCTGTTAATATAATAAATGATAGGATCTCGATGGTTCTGTTAATATAATAAATGATAGGATCTCGATGGTTCTGTTAATATAGTGAATGATAGGATCTCGATGGTTCTGTTAATATAGTGAATGATAGGATCTCGATGGTTCTGTTAATATAATAAATGATAGGATCTCGATGGTTCTGTTAATATAATAAATGATAGGATCTCGATGGTTCTGTTAATATAATAAATGATAGGATCTCGATGGTTCTGTTAATATAATAAATGATAGGATCTCGATGGTTCTGTTAATATAATAAATGATAGGATCTCGATGGTTCTGTTAATATAATAAATGATAGGATCTCGATGGTTCTGTTAATATAATAAATGATAGGATCTCGATGGTTCTGTTAATATAATAAATGATAACATAGTGAATGATAGGATCTCGATGGTTCTGTTAATATAATAAATGATAGGATCTCGATGGTTCTGTTAATATAATAAATGATAGGATCTCGATGGTTCTGTTAATATAGTGAATGATAGGATCTCGATGGTTCTGTTAATATAATGAATGATAGGATCTCGATGGTTCTGTTAATATAATAAATGATAGGATCTCGATGGTTCTGTTAATATAATAAATGATAGGATCTCGATGGTTCTGTTAATATAATAAATGATAGGATCTCGATGGTTCTGTTAATATAATAAATGATAGGATCTCGATGGTTCTGTTAATATAATAAATGATAGGATCTCGATGGTTCTGTTAATATAGTGAATGATAGGATCTCGATGGTTCTGTTTCTATAGGACAGTTAACATGGTGAATGATGGGATCTCGATGGTTCTGTTAATATAATAAATGATAGGATCTCGATGGTTCTGTTTCTATAGGACAGTTAACATAGTGAATGATGGGATTTCGATGGTTCTGTTAATATAATAAATGATAGGATCTCGATGGTTCTGTTAATATAGTGAATGATGGGATCTCGATGGTTCTGTTAATATAATAAATTATAGGATCTCGATGGTTCTGTTAATATAGTGAATGATGGGATCTCGATGGTTCTGTTAATATAATAAATTATAGGATCTCGATGGTTCTGTTAATATAGTGAATGATAGGATCTCGATGGTTCTGTTAATATAATAAATGATAGGATCTCGATGGTTCTGTTAATATAGTGAATGATAGGATCTCGATGGTTCTGTTAATATAATAAATGATAGGATCTCGATGGTTCTGTTAATATAGTGAATGATAGGATCTCGATGGTTCTGTTAATATAATAAATGATAGGATCTCGATGGTTCTGTTAATATAGTGAATGATAGGATCTCGATGGTTCTGTTAATATAATAAATGATAGGATCTCGATGGTTCTGTTAATATAGGACAGTTAATATAATAAATGATAACATAGTGAATGATGGATATCGATGGTTCTGTTAATATAATAAATTATAGGATCTCGATGGTTCTGTTAATATAGTGAATGATGGGATCTCGATGGTTCTGTTAATATAATAAATTATAGGATCTCGATGGTTCTGTTAATATAGTGAATGATAGGATCTCGATGGTTCTGTTAATATAATAAATGATAGGATCTCGATGGTTCTGTTAATATAGTGAATGATAGGATCTCGATGGTTCTGTTAATATAATAAATGATAGGATCTCGATGGTTCTGTTAATATAGTGAATGATAGGATCTCGATGGTTCTGTTAATATAATAAATGATAGGATCTCGATGGTTCTGTTAATATAGTGAATGATAGGATCTCGATGGTTCTGTTAATATAATAAATGATAGGATCTCGATGGTTCTGTTAATATAGGACAGTTAATATAATAAATGATAACATAGTGAATGATGGATCTCGATGGTTCTGTTAATATAATAAATGATAGGATCTCGATGGTTCTGTTAATATAGTGAATGATAGGATCTCGATGGTTCTGTTAATATAATAAATGATAGGATCTCGATGGTTCTGTTAATATAGTGAATGATAGGATCTCGATGGTTCTGTTAATATAATAAATGATAGGATCTCGATGGTTCTGTTAATATAGTGAATGATAGGATCTCGATGGTTCTGTTAATATAATAAATGATAGGATCTCGATGGTTCTGTTAATATAGGACAGTTAATATAATAAATGATAACATAGTGAATGATGGATCTCGATGGTTCTGTTAATATAATAAATTATAGGATCTCGATGGTTCTGTTAATATAATAAATTATAGGATCTCGATGGTTCTGTTAATATAATAAATTATAGGATCTCGATGGTTCTGTTAATATAATAAATTATAGGATCTCGATGGTTCTGTTAATATAATAAATTATAGGATCTCGATGGTTCTGTTAATATAATAAATTATAGGATGTCGATGGTTCTGTTAATATAATAAATTATAGGATCTCGATGGTTCTGTTAATATAATAAATTATAGGATCTCGATGGTTCTGTTAATATAATAAATTATAGGATCTCGATGGTTCTGTTAATATAGGACAGTTAATATAATAAATGATAACATAGTGAATGATGGATCTCGATGGTTCTGTTAATATAATAAATTATAGGATCTCGATGGTTCTGTTAATATAGTGAATGATAGGATCTCGATGGTTCAGTTAATATAGTGAATGATTGGATCTCGATGGTTCTGTCTCTATAGGACCGTTAATATAATAAATTATAGGATCTCGATGGTTCTGTTAATATAATAAATGATAGGATCTCGATGGTTCTGTTAATATAATAAATGATAGGATCTCGATGGTTCTGTTAATATAGTGAATGATAGGATCTCGATGGTTCTGTTAATATAGTGAATGATAGGATCTCGATGGTTCTGTTAATATAATAAATGATAGGATCTCGATGGTTCTGTTAATATAATAAATGATAGGATCTCGATGGTTCTGTTAATATAATAAATGATAGGATCTTGATGGTTCTGTTAATATAATAAATGATAGGATCTCGATGGTTCTGTTAATATAATAAATGATAGGATCTCGATGGTTCTGTTAATATAATAAATGATAGGATCTCGATGGTTCTGTTAATATAATAAATGATAGGATCTCGATGGTTCTGTTAATATAATAAATGATAGGATCTCGATGGTTCTGTTAATATAATAAATGATAGGATCTCGATGGTTCTGTTAATATAATAAATGATAACATAGTGAATGATAGGATCTCGATGGTTCTGTTAATATAATAAATGATAGGATCTCGATGGTTCTGTTAATATAGTGAATGATAGGATCTCGATGGTTCTGTTAATATAATAAATGATAGGATCTCGATGGTTCTGTTAATATAATAAATGATAGGATCTCGATGGTTCTGTTAATATAATAAATGATAGGATCTCGATGGTTCTGTTAATATAATAAATGATAGGATCTCGATGGTTCTGTTAATATAATAAATGATAGGATCTCGATGGTTCTGTTAATATAGTGAATGATAGGATCTCGATGGTTCTGTTTCTATAGGACAGTTAACATGGTGAATGATGGGATCTCGATGGTTCTGTTAATATAATAAATGATAGGATCTCGATGGTTCTGTTTCTATAGGACAGTTAACATAGTGAATGATGGGATTTCGATGGTTCTGTTAATATAATAAATGATAGGATCTCGATGGTTCTGTTAATATAATAAATGATAGGATCTCGATGGTTCTGTTAATATAGGACAGTTAATATAATAAATGATAACATAGTGAATGATGGATATCGATGGTTCTGTTAATATAATAAATTATAGGATCTCGATGGTTCTGTTAATATAGTGAATGATGGGATCTCGATGGTTCTGTTAATATAATAAATTATAGGATCTCGATGGTTCTGTTAATATAATAAATTATAGGATCTCTGGTTCTGTTAATATAATAAATTATAGGATCGCGATGGTTCTGTTAATATAATAAATGATAGGATCTCGATGGTTCTGTTAATATAATAAATGATAGGATCTCGATGGTTCTGTTAATATAATAAATGATAACATAGTGAATGATAGGATCTCGATGGTTCTGTTAATATAATAAATGATAACATAGTGAATGATAGGATCTCGATGGTTCTGTTAATATAATAAATGATAGGATCTCGATGGTTCTGTTTCTATAGGACAGTTAACATGGTGAATGATGGGATCTCGATGGTTCTGTTAATATAATAAATGATAGGATCTCGATGGTTCTGTTTCTATAGGACAGTTAACATAGTGAATGATGGGATCTCGATGGTTCTGTTAATATAATAAATGATAGGATCTCGATGGTTCTGTTTCTATAGGACAGTTAACATGGTGAATGATGGGATCTCGATGGTTCTGTTAATATAATAAATGATAGGATCTCGATGGTTCTGTTTCTATAGGACAGTTAACATAGTGAATGATGGGATATCGATGGTTCTGTTAATATAGGACAGTTAATATAATAAATGATAACATAGTGAATGATGGATATCGATGGTTCTGTTAATATAATAAATGATAGGATCTCGATGGTTCTGTTAATGTAATAAATGATAACATAGTGAATGATAGGATCTCGATGGTTCTGTTAATATAATAAACGATAGGATCTCGATGGTTCTGTTTCTATAGGACAGTTAACATGGTGAATGATGATCTCGATGGTTCTGTTAATATAATAAATGATAGGATCTCGATGGTTCTGTTAATATAATAAATGATAACATAGTGAATGATAGGATCTCGATGGTTCTGTTAATATAATAAATGATAGGATCTCGATGGTTCTGTTAATATAATAAATGATAACATAGTGAATGATAGGATCTCGATGGTTCTGTTAATATAATAAATGATAACATAGTGAATGATAGGATCTCGATGGTTCTGTTAATATAATAAATGATAGGATCTCGATGGTTCTGTTTCTATAGGACAGTTAACATGGTGAATGATGGGATCTCGATGGTTCTGTTAATATAATAAATGATAGGATCTCGATGGTTCTGTTTCTATAGGACAGTTAACATAGTGAATGATGGGATCTCGATGGTTCTGTTAATATAATAAATGATAGGATCTCGATGGTTCTGTTTCTATAGGACAGTTAACATGGTGAATGATGGGATCTCGATGGTTCTGTTAATATAATAAATGATAGGATCTCGATGGTTCTGTTTCTATAGGACAGTTAACATAGTGAATGATGGGATATCGATGGTTCTGTTAATATAGGACAGTTAATATAATAAATGATAACATAGTGAATGATGGATATCGATGGTTCTGTTAATATAATAAATGATAGGATCTCGATGGTTCTGTTAATGTAATAAATGATAACATAGTGAATGATAGGATCTCGATGGTTCTGTTAATATAATAAATGATAGGATCTCGATGGTTCTGTTTCTATAGGACAGTTAACATGGTGAATGATGATCTCGATGGTTCTGTTAATATAATAAATGATAGGATCTCGATGGTTCTGTTAATATAATAAATGATAACATAGTGAATGATAGGATCTCGATGGTTCTGTTAATATAATAAATGATAGGATCTCGATGGTTCTGTTAATATAATAAATGATAGGATCTCGATGGTTCTGTTAATATAGGACAGTTAATATAATAAATGATAACATAGTGAATGATGGATCTCGATGGTTCTGTTAATATAATAAATGATAGGATCTCGATGGTTCTGTTTCTATAGGACAGTTAACATAGTGAATGATGGGATATCGATGGTTCTGTTTCTATAGGACAGTTAATATAATAAATGATAACATAGTGAATGATAGATATCGATGGTTCTGTTAATATAATAAATGATAACATAGTGAATGATAGGATCTCGATGGTTCTGTTAATATAATAAATGATAGGATCTCGATGGTTCTGTTAATATAATAAATGATAGGATCTCGATGGTTCTGTTAATATAATAAATGATAGGATCTCGATGGTTCTGTTAATATAATAAATGATAGGATCTCGATGGTTCTGTTAATATAATAAATGATAGGATCTCGATGGTTCTGTTAATATAGTGAATGATAGGATCTTGATGGTTCTGTTAATATAATGAATGATAGGATCTCGATGGTTCTGTTAATATAATAAATGATAGGATCTCGATGGTTCTGTTAATATAATAAATGATAGGATCTCGATGGTTCTGTTAATATAATAAATGATAGGATCTCGATGGTTCTGTTAATATAATAAATGATAGGATCTCGATGGTTCTGTTAATATAATAAATGATAGGATCTCGATGGTTCTGTTAATATAATAAATGATAGGATCTCGATGGTTCTGTTAATATAGTGAATGATAGGATCTCGATGGTTCTGTTTCTATAGGACAGTTAACATGGTGAATGATAGGATCTCGATGGTTCTGTTTCTATAGGACAGTTAATATAATAAATGATAACATAGTGAATGATAGATATCGATGGTTCTGTTAATATAATAAATGATAACATAGTGAATGATAGGATCTCGATGGTTCTGTTAATATAATAAATGATAGGATCTCGATGGTTCTGTTTCTATAGGACAGTTAACATAGTGAATGATGGGATTTCGATGGTTCTGTTAATATAATAAATGATAGGATCTCGATGGTTCTGTTAATATAATAAATGATAGGATCTCGATGGTTCTGTTAATATAGTGAATGATGGGATCTCGATGGTTCTGTTAATATAATAAATTATAGGATCTCGATGGTTCTGTTAATATAGTGAATGATAGGATCTCGATGGTTCTGTTAATATAATAAATGATAGGATCTCGATGGTTCTGTTAATATAGTGAATGATAGGATCTCGATGGTTCTGTTAATATAATAAATGATAGGATCTCGATGGTTCTGTTAATATAGTGAATGATAGGATCTCGATGGTTCTGTTAATATAATAAATGATAGGATCTCGATGGTTCTGTTAATATAGTGAATGATAGGATCTCGATGGTTCTGTTAATATAATAAATGATAGGATCTCGATGGTTCTGTTAATATAGGACAGTTAATATAATAAATGATAACATAGTGAATGATGGATATCGATGGTTCTGTTAATATAATAAATTATAGGATCTCGATGGTTCTGTTAATATAGTGAATGATGGGATCTCGATGGTTCTGTTAATATAATAAATTATAGGATCTCGATGGTTCTGTTAATATAGTGAATGATAGGATCTCGATGGTTCTGTTAATATAATAAATGATAGGATCTCGATGGTTCTGTTAATATAGTGAATGATAGGATCTCGATGGTTCTGTTAATATAATAAATGATAGGATCTCGATGGTTCTGTTAATATAGTGAATGATAGGATCTCGATGGTTCTGTTAATATAATAAATGATAGGATCTCGATGGTTCTGTTAATATAGTGAATGATAGGATCTCGATGGTTCTGTTAATATAATAAATGATAGGATCTCGATGGTTCTGTTAATATAGGACAGTTAATATAATAAATGATAACATAGTGAATGATGGATCTCGATGGTTCTGTTAATATAATAAATTATAGGATCTCGATGGTTCTGTTAATATAATAAATTATAGGATCTCGATGGTTCTGTTAATATAATAAATTATAGGATCTCTGGTTCTGTTAATATAATAAATTATAGGATCGCGATGGTTCTGTTAATATAATAAATGATAGGATCTCGATGGTTCTGTTAATATAATAAATGATAGGATCTCGATGGTTCTGTTAATATAATAAATGATAACATAGTGAATGATAGGATCTCGATGGTTCTGTTAATATAATAAATGATAACATAGTGAATGATAGGATCTCGATGGTTCTGTTAATATAATAAATGATAGGATCTCGATGGTTCTGTTAATATAATAAATGATAGGATCTCGATGGTTCTGTTAATATAATAAATGATAGGATCTCGATGGTTCTGTTAATATAGTGAATGATAGGATCTCGATGGTTCTGTTAATATAGTGAATGATAGGATCTCGATGGTTCTGTTAATATAATAAATGATAGGATCTCGATGGTTCTGTTAATATAATAAATGATAGGATCTCGATGGTTCTGTTAATATAATAAATGATAGGATCTCGATGGTTCTGTTAATATAATAAATGATAGGATCTCGATGGTTCTGTTAATATAATAAATGATAGGATCTCGATGGTTCTGTTAATATAATAAATGATAGGATCTCGATGGTTCTGTTAATATAATAAATGATAGGATCTCGATGGTTCTGTTAATATAATAAATGATAACATAGTGAATGATAGGATCTCGATGGTTCTGTTAATATAATAAATGATAGGATCTCGATGGTTCTGTTAATATAATAAATGATAGGATCTCGATGGTTCTGTTAATATAGTGAATGATAGGATCTCGATGGTTCTGTTAATATAATGAATGATAGGATCTCGATGGTTCTGTTAATATAATAAATGATAGGATCTCGATGGTTCTGTTAATATAATAAATGATAGGATCTCGATGGTTCTGTTAATATAATAAATGATAGGATCTCGATGGTTCTGTTAATATAATAAATGATAGGATCTCGATGGTTCTGTTAATATAATAAATGATAGGATCTCGATGGTTCTGTTAATATAGTGAATGATAGGATCTCGATGGTTCTGTTTCTATAGGACAGTTAACATGGTGAATGATGGGATCTCGATGGTTCTGTTAATATAATAAATGATAGGATCTCGATGGTTCTGTTTCTATAGGACAGTTAACATAGTGAATGATGGGATTTCGATGGTTCTGTTAATATAATAAATGATAGGATCTCGATGGTTCTGTTAATATAGTGAATGATGGGATCTCGATGGTTCTGTTAATATAATAAATTATAGGATCTCGATGGTTCTGTTAATATAGTGAATGATGGGATCTCGATGGTTCTGTTAATATAATAAATTATAGGATCTCGATGGTTCTGTTAATATAGTGAATGATAGGATCTCGATGGTTCTGTTAATATAATAAATGATAGGATCTCGATGGTTCTGTTAATATAGTGAATGATAGGATCTCGATGGTTCTGTTAATATAATAAATGATAGGATCTCGATGGTTCTGTTAATATAGTGAATGATAGGATCTCGATGGTTCTGTTAATATAATAAATGATAGGATCTCGATGGTTCTGTTAATATAGTGAATGATAGGATCTCGATGGTTCTGTTAATATAATAAATGATAGGATCTCGATGGTTCTGTTAATATAGGACAGTTAATATAATAAATGATAACATAGTGAATGATGGATATCGATGGTTCTGTTAATATAATAAATTATAGGATCTCGATGGTTCTGTTAATATAGTGAATGATGGGATCTCGATGGTTCTGTTAATATAATAAATTATAGGATCTCGATGGTTCTGTTAATATAGTGAATGATAGGATCTCGATGGTTCTGTTAATATAATAAATGATAGGATCTCGATGGTTCTGTTAATATAGTGAATGATAGGATCTCGATGGTTCTGTTAATATAATAAATGATAGGATCTCGATGGTTCTGTTAATATAGTGAATGATAGGATCTCGATGGTTCTGTTAATATAATAAATGATAGGATCTCGATGGTTCTGTTAATATAGTGAATGATAGGATCTCGATGGTTCTGTTAATATAATAAATGATAGGATCTCGATGGTTCTGTTAATATAGGACAGTTAATATAATAAATGATAACATAGTGAATGATGGATCTCGATGGTTCTGTTAATATAATAAATGATAGGATCTCGATGGTTCTGTTAATATAGTGAATGATAGGATCTCGATGGTTCTGTTAATATAATAAATGATAGGATCTCGATGGTTCTGTTAATATAGTGAATGATAGGATCTCGATGGTTCTGTTAATATAATAAATGATAGGATCTCGATGGTTCTGTTAATATAGTGAATGATAGGATCTCGATGGTTCTGTTAATATAATAAATGATAGGATCTCGATGGTTCTGTTAATATAGGACAGTTAATATAATAAATGATAACATAGTGAATGATGGATCTCGATGGTTCTGTTAATATAATAAATTATAGGATCTCGATGGTTCTGTTAATATAATAAATTATAGGATCTCGATGGTTCTGTTAATATAATAAATTATAGGATCTCGATGGTTCTGTTAATATAATAAATTATAGGATCTCGATGGTTCTGTTAATATAATAAATTATAGGATCTCGATGGTTCTGTTAATATAATAAATTATAGGATGTCGATGGTTCTGTTAATATAATAAATTATAGGATCTCGATGGTTCTGTTAATATAATAAATTATAGGATCTCGATGGTTCTGTTAATATAGGACAGTTAATATAATAAATGATAACATAGTGAATGATGGGATCTCGATGGTTCTGTTAATATAATAAATTATAGGATCTCGATGGTTCTGTTAATATAATAAATTATAGGATCTCGATGGTTCTGTTAATATAGGACAGTTAATATAATAAATGATAACATAGTGAATGATGGATCTCGATGGTTCTGTTAATATAATAAATTATAGGATCTCGATGGTTCTGTTAATATAGTGAATGATAGGATCTCGATGGTTCAGTTAATATAGTGAATGATTGGATCTCGATGGTTCTGTCTCTATAGGACCGTTAATATAATAAATTATAGGATCTCGATGGTTCTGTTAATATAATAAATGATAGGATCTCGATGGTTCTGTTAATATAATAAATGATAGGATCTCGATGGTTCTGTTAATATAGTGAATGATAGGATCTCGATGGTTCTGTTAATATAGTGAATGATAGGATCTCGATGGTTCTGTTAATATAATAAATGATAGGATCTCGATGGTTCTGTTAATATAATAAATGATAGGATCTCGATGGTTCTGTTAATATAATAAATGATAGGATCTTGATGGTTCTGTTAATATAATAAATGATAGGATCTCGATGGTTCTGTTAATATAATAAATGATAGGATCTCGATGGTTCTGTTAATATAATAAATGATAGGATCTCGATGGTTCTGTTAATATAATAAATGATAGGATCTCGATGGTTCTGTTAATATAATAAATGATAGGATCTCGATGGTTCTGTTAATATAATAAATGATAGGATCTCGATGGTTCTGTTAATATAATAAATGATAACATAGTGAATGATAGGATCTCGATGGTTCTGTTAATATAATAAATGATAGGATCTCGATGGTTCTGTTAATATAGTGAATGATAGGATCTCGATGGTTCTGTTAATATAATAAATGATAGGATCTCGATGGTTCTGTTAATATAATAAATGATAGGATCTCGATGGTTCTGTTAATATAATAAATGATAGGATCTCGATGGTTCTGTTAATATAATAAATGATAGGATCTCGATGGTTCTGTTAATATAATAAATGATAGGATCTCGATGGTTCTGTTAATATAGTGAATGATAGGATCTCGATGGTTCTGTTTCTATAGGACAGTTAACATGGTGAATGATGGGATCTCGATGGTTCTGTTAATATAATAAATGATAGGATCTCGATGGTTCTGTTTCTATAGGACAGTTAACATAGTGAATGATGGGATTTCGATGGTTCTGTTAATATAATAAATGATAGGATCTCGATGGTTCTGTTAATATAATAAATGATAGGATCTCGATGGTTCTGTTAATATAGGACAGTTAATATAATAAATGATAACATAGTGAATGATGGATATCGATGGTTCTGTTAATATAATAAATTATAGGATCTCGATGGTTCTGTTAATATAGTGAATGATGGGATCTCGATGGTTCTGTTAATATAATAAATTATAGGATCTCGATGGTTCTGTTAATATAATAAATTATAGGATCTCTGGTTCTGTTAATATAATAAATTATAGGATCTCGATGGTTCTGTTAATATAATAAATGATAGGATCTCGATGGTTCTGTTAATATAGTGAATGATAGGATCTCGATGGTTCTGTTAATATAATAAATGATAGGATCTCGATGGTTCTGTTAATATAGGACAGTTAATATAATAAATGATAACATAGTGAATGATGGATCTCGATGGTTCTGTTAATATAATAAATTATAGGATCTCGATGGTTCTGTTAATATAGTGAATGATAGGATCTCGATGGTTCTGTTAATATAATAAATGATAGGATCTCGATGGTTCTGTTAATATAGTGAATGATAGGATCTCGATGGTTCTGTTAATATAATAAATGATAGGATCTCGATGGTTCTGTTAATATAGTGAATGATAGGATCTCGATGGTTCTGTTAATATAATAAATGATAGGATCTCGATGGTTCTGTTAATATAGTGAATGATAGGATCTCGATGGTTCTGTTAATATAATAAATGATAGGATCTCGATGGTTCTGTTAATATAGGACAGTTAATATAATAAATGATAACATAGTGAATGATGGATCTCGATGGTTCTGTTAATATAATAAATGATAGGATCTCGATGGTTCTGTTAATATAGTGAATGATAGGATCTCGATGGTTCTGTTAATATAATAAATGATAGGATCTCGATGGTTCTGTTAATATAGTGAATGATAGGATCTCGATGGTTCTGTTAATATAATAAATGATAGGATCTCGATGGTTCTGTTAATATAGTGAATGATAGGATCTCGATGGTTCTGTTAATATAATAAATGATAGGATCTCGATGGTTCTGTTAATATAGGACAGTTAATATAATAAATGATAACATAGTGAATGATGGATCTCGATGGTTCTGTTAATATAATAAATTATAGGATTCTCTGGGATTCTCTGCCTCTAACCCTGTTACGGGGGCTGAGTCACTGGCTTGCTGGGGCTCTCTCGTGCCGTCCCTGGGGGGGGTGCGTCACCTGGGTGGGTTGATTCACTGTTGTGGTCGGCCTGTCTGGGTTTCCCCCCTTTGGGTTGTACCGTGTCGGAGATCTTTGTGGGCTATACTCGGCCTTGTCTCAGGATGGTAAGTTGGTGGTTGTAGATTTCCCTCTAGTGGTGTGGGGGCTGTGCTTTGGCAAAGTGGGTGGGGTTATATCCTTCCTGTTTGGCCCTGTCCGGGGGTGTCCTCGGATGGGGCCACAGTGTCTCCTGACCCCTCCTGTCTCAGCCTCCAGTATTTATGCTGCAGTAGTTTATGTGTCGGGGGGCTAGGGTCAGTTTGTTTATCTGGAGTACTTCTCCTGTCCTATTCGGTGTCCTGTGTAAATCTAAGTGTGCGTTCTCTAATTCTCTCCTTCTCTCCTTCTTTCTCTCTCTCGGAGGACCTGAGCCCTAGAACCATGCCCCAGGACTACCTGACATGATGACTCCTTGCTGTCCCCAGTCCACCTGGCCATGCTGCTGCTCCAGTTTCAACTGGCCTGGGCCCTAGGACCATGTCCCAGGACTACCTGACATGAGGACTCCTTGCTGTCCCCAGTCCACCTGGCCATGCTCCTGCTCCAGTTTCAACTGTTCTGCCTTACTATTATTCAACCATGCTGGTCATTTATGAACATTTGAACATCTTGGCCACGTTCTGTTATAATCTCCACCCGGCACAGCCAGAAGAGGACTGGCCACCCCACATATGCTCTCTCTAATTCTCTCTTTCTTTCTCTCTCTCGGAGGACCTGAGCCCTAGGACCGTGCCCCAGGACTACCTGACATGATGGCTCCTTGCTGTCCCCAGTCCACCTGACTGTGCTGCTGCTCCAGTTTCAACTGTTCTGCCTTATTATTATTTGACCATGCTGGTCATTTATGAACATTTGAACATCTTGGTCATTTTCTGTTATAATCTCTACCCGGCACAGCCAGAAGAGGACTGGCCACCCCACATAGCCCGGTTCCTCTCTAGGTTTCTTCCTAGGTTTTGGCCTTTCTAGGGAGTTTTTCCTAGCCACCGTGCTTTTACACCTGCATTGTTTGCTGTTTGGGGTTTTAGGCTGGGTTTCTGTACAGCACTTTGAGATATCAGCTGATGTACGAAGGGCTATATAAATAAATTTGATTTGATTTGATAGGATCTCGATGGTTCTGTTAATATAATAAATTATAGGATCTCGATGGTTCTGTTAATATAATAAATTATAGGATCTCGATGGTTCTGTTAATATAATAAATTATAGGATCTCGATGGTTCTGTTAATATAATAAATTATAGGATCTCGATGGTTCTGTTAATATAATAAATTATAGGATGTCGATGGTTCTGTTAATATAATAAATTATAGGATCTCGATGGTTCTGTTAATATAATAAATTATAGGATCTCGATGGTTCTGTTAATATAGGACAGTTAATATAATAAATGATAACATAGTGAATGATGGGATCTCGATGGTTCTGTTAATATAATAAATTATAGGATCTCGATGGTTCTGTTAATATAATAAATTATAGGATCTCGATGGTTCTGTTAATATAGGACAGTTAATATAATAAATGATAACATAGTGAATGATGGATCTCGATGGTTCTGTTAATATAATAAATTATAGGATCTCGATGGTTCTGTTAATATAGTGAATGATAGGATCTCGATGGTTCAGTTAATATAGTGAATGATTGGATCTCGATGGTTCTGTCTCTATAGGACCGTTAATATAATAAATTATAGGATCTCGATGGTTCTGTTAATATAATAAATGATAGGATCTCGATGGTTCTGTTAATATAATAAATGATAGGATCTCGATGGTTCTGTTAATATAGTGAATGATAGGATCTCGATGGTTCTGTTAATATAGTGAATGATAGGATCTCGATGGTTCTGTTAATATAATAAATGATAGGATCTCGATGGTTCTGTTAATATAATAAATGATAGGATCTCGATGGTTCTGTTAATATAATAAATGATAGGATCTTGATGGTTCTGTTAATATAATAAATGATAGGATCTCGATGGTTCTGTTAATATAATAAATGATAGGATCTCGATGGTTCTGTTAATATAATAAATGATAGGATCTCGATGGTTCTGTTAATATAATAAATGATAGGATCTCGATGGTTCTGTTAATATAATAAATGATAGGATCTCGATGGTTCTGTTAATATAATAAATGATAGGATCTCGATGGTTCTGTTAATATAATAAATGATAACATAGTGAATGATAGGATCTCGATGGTTCTGTTAATATAATAAATGATAGGATCTCGATGGTTCTGTTAATATAGTGAATGATAGGATCTCGATGGTTCTGTTAATATAATAAATGATAGGATCTCGATGGTTCTGTTATATAATAAATGATAGGATCTCGATGGTTCTGTTAATATAATAAATGATAGGATCTCGATGGTTCTGTTAATATAATAAATGATAGGATCTCAATGGTTCTGTTAATATAATAAATGATAGGATCTCGATGGTTCTGTTAATATAGTGAATGATAGGATCTCGATGGTTCTGTTTCTATAGGACAGTTAACATGGTGAATGATGGGATCTCGATGGTTCTGTTAATATAATAAATGATAGGATCTCGATGGTTCTGTTTCTATAGGACAGTTAACATAGTGAATGATGGGATTTCGATGGTTCTGTTAATATAATAAATGATAGGATCTCGATGGTTCTGTTAATATGATAAATGATAGGATCTCGATGGTTCTGTTAATATAGGACAGTTAATATAATAAATGATAACATAGTGAATGATGGATATCGATGGTTCTGTTAATATAATAAATTATAGGATCTCGATGGTTCTGTTAATATAGTGAATGATGGGATCTCGATGGTTCTGTTAATATAATAAATTATAGGATCTCGATGGTTCTGTTAATATAATAAATTATAGGATCTCTGGTTCTGTTAATATAATAAATTATAGGATCGCGATGGTTCTGTTAATATAATAAATGATAGGATCTCGATGGTTCTGTTAATATAATAAATGATAGGATCTCGATGGTTCTGTTAATATAATAAATGATAACATAGTGAATGATAGGATCTCGATGGTTCTGTTAATATAATAAATGATAACATAGTGAATGATAGGATCTCGATGGTTCTGTTAATATAATAAATGATAGGATCTCGATGGTTCTGTTAATATAATAAATGATAGGATCTCGATGGTTCTGTTAATATAATAAATGATAGGATCTCGATGGTTCTGTTAATATAGTGAATGATAGGATCTCGATGGTTCTGTTAATATAGTGAATGATAGGATCTCGATGGTTCTGTTAATATAATAAATGATAGGATCTCGATGGTTCTGTTAATATAATAAATGATAGGATCTCGATGGTTCTGTTAATATAATAAATGATAGGATCTCGATGGTTCTGTTAATATAATAAATGATAGGATCTCGATGGTTCTGTTAATATAATAAATGATAGGATCTCGATGGTTCTGTTAATATAATAAATGATAGGATCTCGATGGTTCTGTTAATATAATAAATGATAGGATCTCGATGGTTCTGTTAATATAATAAATGATAGGATCTCGATGGTTCTGTTAATATAATAAATGATAACATAGTGAATGATAGGATCTCGATGGTTCTGTTAATATAATAAATGATAGGATCTCGATGGTTCTGTTAATATAATAAATGATAGGATCTCGATGGTTCTGTTAATATAGTGAATGATAGGATCTCGATGGTTCTGTTAATATAATGAATGATAGGATCTCGATGGTTCTGTTAATATAATAAATGATAGGATCTCGATGGTTCTGTTAATATAATAAATGATAGGATCTCGATGGTTCTGTTAATATAATAAATGATAGGATCTCGATGGTTCTGTTAATATAATAAATGATAGGATCTCGATGGTTCTGTTAATATAATAAATGATAGGATCTCGATGGTTCTGTTAATATAGTGAATGATAGGATCTCGATGGTTCTGTTTCTATAGGACAGTTAACATGGTGAATGATGGGATCTCGATGGTTCTGTTAATATAATAAATGATAGGATCTCGATGGTTCTGTTTCTATAGGACAGTTAACATAGTGAATGATGGGATTTCGATGGTTCTGTTAATATAATAAATGATAGGATCTCGATGGTTCTGTTAATATAGTGAATGATGGGATCTCGATGGTTCTGTTAATATAATAAATTATAGGATCTCGATGGTTCTGTTAATATAGTGAATGATGGGATCTCGATGGTTCTGTTAATATAATAAATTATAGGATCTCGATGGTTCTGTTAATATAGTGAATGATAGGATCTCGATGGTTCTGTTAATATAATAAATGATAGGATCTCGATGGTTCTGTTAATATAGTGAATGATAGGATCTCGATGGTTCTGTTAATATAATAAATGATAGGATCTCGATGGTTCTGTTAATATAGTGAATGATAGGATCTCGATGGTTCTGTTAATATAATAAATGATAGGATCTCGATGGTTCTGTTAATATAGTGAATGATAGGATCTCGATGGTTCTGTTAATATAATAAATGATAGGATCTCGATGGTTCTGTTAATATAGGACAGTTAATATAATAAATGATAACATAGTGAATGATGGATATCGATGGTTCTGTTAATATAATAAATTATAGGATCTCGATGGTTCTGTTAATATAGTGAATGATGGGATCTCGATGGTTCTGTTAATATAATAAATTATAGGATCTCGATGGTTCTGTTAATATAGTGAATGATAGGATCTCGATGGTTCTGTTAATATAATAAATGATAGGATCTCGATGGTTCTGTTAATATAGTGAATGATAGGATCTCGATGGTTCTGTTAATATAATAAATGATAGGATCTCGATGGTTCTGTTAATATAGTGAATGATAGGATCTCGATGGTTCTGTTAATATAATAAATGATAGGATCTCGATGGTTCTGTTAATATAGTGAATGATAGGATCTCGATGGTTCTGTTAATATAATAAATGATAGGATCTCGATGGTTCTGTTAATATAGGACAGTTAATATAATAAATGATAACATAGTGAATGATGGATCTCGATGGTTCTGTTAATATAATAAATGATAGGATCTCGATGGTTCTGTTAATATAGTGAATGATAGGATCTCGATGGTTCTGTTAATATAATAAATGATAGGATCTCGATGGTTCTGTTAATATAGTGAATGATAGGATCTCGATGGTTCTGTTAATATAATAAATGATAGGATCTCGATGGTTCTGTTAATATAGTGAATGATAGGATCTCGATGGTTCTGTTAATATAATAAATGATAGGATCTCGATGGTTCTGTTAATATAGGACAGTTAATATAATAAATGATAACATAGTGAATGATGGATCTCGATGGTTCTGTTAATATAATAAATTATAGGATCTCGATGGTTCTGTTAATATAATAAATTATAGGATCTCGATGGTTCTGTTAATATAATAAATTATAGGATCTCGATGGTTCTGTTAATATAATAAATTATAGGATCTCGATGGTTCTGTTAATATAATAAATTATAGGATCTCGATGGTTCTGTTAATATAATAAATTATAGGATGTCGATGGTTCTGTTAATATAATAAATTATAGGATCTCGATGGTTCTGTTAATATAATAAATTATAGGATCTCGATGGTTCTGTTAATATAGGACAGTTAATATAATAAATGATAACATAGTGAATGATGGGATCTCGATGGTTCTGTTAATATAATAAATTATAGGATCTCGATGGTTCTGTTAATATAATAAATTATAGGATCTCGATGGTTCTGTTAATATAGGACAGTTAATATAATAAATGATAACATAGTGAATGATGGATCTCGATGGTTCTGTTAATATAATAAATTATAGGATCTCGATGGTTCTGTTAATATAGTGAATGATAGGATCTCGATGGTTCAGTTAATATAGTGAATGATTGGATCTCGATGGTTCTGTCTCTATAGGACCGTTAATATAATAAATTATAGGATCTCGATGGTTCTGTTAATATAATAAATGATAGGATCTCGATGGTTCTGTTAATATAATAAATGATAGGATCTCGATGGTTCTGTTAATATAGTGAATGATAGGATCTCGATGGTTCTGTTAATATAGTGAATGATAGGATCTCGATGGTTCTGTTAATATAATAAATGATAGGATCTCGATGGTTCTGTTAATATAATAAATGATAGGATCTCGATGGTTCTGTTAATATAATAAATGATAGGATCTTGATGGTTCTGTTAATATAATAAATGATAGGATCTCGATGGTTCTGTTAATATAATAAATGATAGGATCTCGATGGTTCTGTTAATATAATAAATGATAGGATCTCGATGGTTCTGTTAATATAATAAATGATAGGATCTCGATGGTTCTGTTAATATAATAAATGATAGGATCTCGATGGTTCTGTTAATATAATAAATGATAGGATCTCGATGGTTCTGTTAATATAATAAATGATAACATAGTGAATGATAGGATCTCGATGGTTCTGTTAATATAATAAATGATAGGATCTCGATGGTTCTGTTAATATAGTGAATGATAGGATCTCGATGGTTCTGTTAATATAATAAATGATAGGATCTCGATGGTTCTGTTAATATAATAAATGATAGGATCTCGATGGTTCTGTTAATATAATAAATGATAGGATCTCGATGGTTCTGTTAATATAATAAATGATAGGATCTCGATGGTTCTGTTAATATAATAAATGATAGGATCTCGATGGTTCTGTTAATATAGTGAATGATAGGATCTCGATGGTTCTGTTTCTATAGGACAGTTAACATGGTGAATGATGGGATCTCGATGGTTCTGTTAATATAATAAATGATAGGATCTCGATGGTTCTGTTTCTATAGGACAGTTAACATAGTGAATGATGGGATTTCGATGGTTCTGTTAATATAATAAATGATAGGATCTCGATGGTTCTGTTAATATAATAAATGATAGGATCTCGATGGTTCTGTTAATATAGGACAGTTAATATAATAAATGATAACATAGTGAATGATGGATATCGATGGTTCTGTTAATATAATAAATTATAGGATCTCGATGGTTCTGTTAATATAGTGAATGATGGGATCTCGATGGTTCTGTTAATATAATAAATTATAGGATCTCGATGGTTCTGTTAATATAGTGAATGATAGGATCTCGATGGTTCTGTTAATATAATAAATGATAGGATCTCGATGGTTCTGTTAATATAGTGAATGATAGGATCTCGATGGTTCTGTTAATATAATAAATGATAGGATCTCGATGGTTCTGTTAATATAGTGAATGATAGGATCTCGATGGTTCTGTTAATATAATAAATGATAGGATCTCGATGGTTCTGTTAATATAGTGAATGATAGGATCTCGATGGTTCTGTTAATATAATAAATGATAGGATCTCGATGGTTCTGTTAATATAGGACAGTTAATATAATAAATGATAACATAGTGAATGATGGATCTCGATGGTTCTGTTAATATAATAAATTATAGGATCTCGATGGTTCTGTTAATATAATAAATTATAGGATCTCGATGGTTCTGTTAATATAATAAATTATAGGATCTCGATGGTTCTGTTAATATAATAAATTATAGGATCTCGATGGTTCTGTTAATATAATAAATTATAGGATCTCGATGGTTCTGTTAATATAATAAATTATAGGATGTCGATGGTTCTGTTAATATAATAAATTATAGGATCTCGATGGTTCTGTTAATATAGGACAGTTAATATAATAAATGATAACATAGTGAATGATGGGATCTCGATGGTTCTGTTAATATAATAAATTATAGGATCTCGATGGTTCTGTTAATATAATAAATTATAGGATCTCGATGGTTCTGTTAATATAGGACAGTTAATATAATAAATGATAACATAGTGAATGATGGATCTCGATGGTTCTGTTAATATAATAAATGATAGGATCTCGATGGTTCTGTTAATATAGTGAATGATAGGATCTCGATGGTTCTGTTAATATAATAAATGATAGGATCTCGATGGTTCTGTTAATATAGTGAATGATAGGATCTCGATGGTTCTGTTAATATAATAAATGATAGGATCTCGATGGTTCTGTTAATATAGTGAATGATAGGATCTCGATGGTTCTGTTAATATAATAAATGATAGGATCTCGATGGTTCTGTTAATATAGGACAGTTAATATAATAAATGATAACATAGTGAATGATGGATCTCGATGGTTCTGTTAATATAATAAATTATAGGATCTCGATGGTTCTGTTAATATAATAAATTATAGGATCTCGATGGTTCTGTTAATATAATAAATTATAGGATCTCGATGGTTCTGTTAATATAATAAATTATAGGATCTCGATGGTTCTGTTAATATAATAAATTATAGGATCTCGATGGTTCTGTTAATATAATAAATTATAGGATGTCGATGGTTCTGTTAATATAATAAATTATAGGATCTCGATGGTTCTGTTAATATAATAAATTATAGGATCTCGATGGTTCTGTTAATATAGGACAGTTAATATAATAAATGATAACATAGTGAATGATGGGATCTCGATGGTTCTGTTAATATAATAAATTATAGGATCTCGATGGTTCTGTTAATATAATAAATTATAGGATCTCGATGGTTCTGTTAATATAGGACAGTTAATATAATAAATGATAACATAGTGAATGATGGATCTCGATGGTTCTGTTAATATAATAAATTATAGGATCTCGATGGTTCTGTTAATATAGTGAATGATAGGATCTCGATGGTTCAGTTAATATAGTGAATGATTGGATCTCGATGGTTCTGTCTCTATAGGACCGTTAATATAATAAATTATAGGATCTCGATGGTTCTGTTAATATAATAAATGATAGGATCTCGATGGTTCTGTTAATATAATAAATGATAGGATCTCGATGGTTCTGTTAATATAGTGAATGATAGGATCTCGATGGTTCTGTTAATATAGTGAATGATAAGGATCTCGATGGTTCTGTTAATATAATAAATGATAGGATCTCGATGGTTCTGTTAATATAATAAATGATAGGATCTCGATGGTTCTGTTAATATAATAAATGATAGGATCTCGATGGTTCTGTTAATATAATAAATGATAGGATCTCGATGGTTCTGTTAATATAATAAATGATAGGATCTCGATGGTTCTGTTAATATAATAAATGATAGGATCTCGATGGTTCTGTTAATATAATAAATGATAGGATCTCGATGGTTCTGTTAATATAATAAATGATAGGATCTCGATGGTTCTGTTAATATAATAAATGATAGGATCTCGATGGTTCTGTTAATATAATAAATGATAGGATCTCGATGGTTCTGTTAATATAATAAATGATAACATAGTGAATGATAGGATCTCGATGGTTCTGTTAATATAATAAATGATAGGATCTCGATGGTTCTGTTAATATAGTGAATGATAGGATCTCGATGGTTCTGTTAATATAATAAATGATAGGATCTCGATGGTTCTGTTAATATAATAAATGATAGGATCTCGATGGTTCTGTTAATATAATAAATGATAGGATCTCGATGGTTCTGTTAATATAGTGAATGATAGGATCTCGATGGTTCTGTTTCTATAGGACAGTTAACATGGTGAATGATGGGATCTCGATGGTTCTGTTAATATAATAAATGATAGGATCTCGATGGTTCTGTTTCTATAGGACAGTTAACATAGTGAATGATGGGATTTCGATGGTTCTGTTAATATAATAAATGATAGGATCTCGATGGTTCTGTTAATATAATAAATGATAGGATCTCGATGGTTCTGTTAATATAGGACAGTTAATATAATAAATGATAACATAGTGAATGATGGATATCGATGGTTCTGTTAATATAATAAATTATAGGATCTCGATGGTTCTGTTAATATAGTGAATGATGGGATCTCGATGGTTCTGTTAATATAATAAATTATAGGATCTCGATGGTTCTGTTAATCTAGTGAATGATAGGATCTCGATGGTTCTGTTAATATAATAAATGATAGGATCTCGATGGTTCTGTTAATATAGTGAATGATAGGATCTCGATGGTTCTGTTAATATAATAAATGATAGGATCTCGATGGTTCTGTTAATATAGTGAATGATAGGATCTCGATGGTTCTGTTAATATAATAAATGATAGGATCTCGATGGTTCTGTTAATATAGGACAGTTAATATAATAAATGATAACATAGTGAATGATGGATCTCGATGGTTCTGTTAATATAATAAATTATAGGATCTCGATGGTTCTGTTAATATAATAAATTATAGGATCTCGATGGTTCTGTTAATATAATAAATTATAGGATCTCGATGGTTCTGTTAATATAATAAATTATAGGATCTCGATGGTTCTGTTAATATAATAAATTATAGGATCTCGATGGTTCTGTTAATATAATAAATTATAGGATGTCGATGGTTCTGTTAATATAATAAATTATAGGATCTCGATGGTTCTGTTAATATAGGACAGTTAATATAATAAATGATAACATAGTGAATGATGGGATCTCGATGGTTCTGTTAATATAATAAATTATAGGATCTCGATGGTTCTGTTAATATAATAAATTATAGGATCTCGATGGTTCTGTTAATATAGGACAGTTAATATAATAAATGATAACATAGTGAATGATGGATCTCGATGGTTCTGTTAATATAATAAATGATAGGATCTCGATGGTTCTGTTAATATAGTGAATGATAGGATCTCGATGGTTCAGTTAATATAGTGAATGATTGGATCTCGATGGTTCTGTCTCTATAGGACCGTTAATATAATAAATGATAGGATCTCGATGGTTCTGTTAATATTGTGAATGATTGGATCTCGATGGTTCTGTCTCTATAGGACCGTTAATATAATAAATTATAGGATCTCGATGGTTCTGTTAACATAGTGAATGATTGGATCTCGATGGTTCTGTCTCTATAGGACAGTTAATATAATAAATGATAGGATCTCAATGGTTCTGTCTCTATAGGACAGTTATAGTGAATGATGGGATCTCAATGGTTCTGTTAACATAGTGAATGATAGGACCTCGATGGTTCTGTTAATATAGTAAATGATAGGATCTCGATGGTTCTGTTAACATAGTGAATCATAGGATCTCGACGGTTCTGTCTCTATAGGACAGTTAATATAGTAAATGATAGGATCTCGATGGTTCTGTTAACATAGTGAATGATAGGATCTCGATGGTTCCGTCTCTATAGGACATTTAATATAGTAAATGATAGGATCTCGATGGTTCTGTTAATATAGTGAATGATAGGATCTCGATGGTTCTGTTAATATAGTGAATGATAGGATCTTGATGGTTCTGTTAATATAGTGAATGATAGGATCTCGATGGTTCTGTTAATATAGTGAATGATAGGATCTTGATGGTTCTGTTAACATAGTAAATGATAGGATCTTGATGGTTCTGTTAACATAGTAAATGATAGGATCTTGATGGTTCTGTTAACATAGTGAATGATAGGATCTTGATGGTTCTGTCTCTATAGGACAGTTATAGTGAATGATGGGATCTCGATGGTTATGTTAATATAGGGAATGATAGGATATCGATGGTTCTGTTAATATAGGGAATGATAGGATATCGATGGTTCTGTCTCTATAGGACAGTTATAGTGAATGATAGGATCTTGATGGTTCTGTTAACATGGTGAATGATAGGATCTCGGTGGTTCTGTCTCTATAGGACAGTTATAGTGAATGATAGGATATCGATGGTTCTGTTAATATAGTGAATGATAGGATCTCGATGGTTCTGTTAATATAGTGAATGATAGGATCTTGATGGTTCTGTTAACATAGTAAATGATAGGATCTTGATGGTTCTGTTAACATAGTAAATGATAGGATCTTGATGGTTCTGTTAACATAGTGAATGATAGGATCTTGATGGTTCTGTCTCTATAGGACAGTTATAGTGAATGATAGGATATCGATGGTTCTGTTAGTTTAGTGAATGATAGGATATCGATGGTTCTGTTAACATAGTGAATGATAGGATCTCGATGGTTCTGTTAATATAGTGAATGATAGGATATTGATGGTTCTGTTAATATAGTGAATGATAGGATCTCGATGGTTCTGTTAATATAGTGAATGATAGGATCTCGATGGTTCTGTTAATATAGTGAATGATAGGATCTTGATGGTTCTGTTAACATAGTAAATGATAGGATCTTAATGGTTCTGTTAACATAGTAAATGATAGGATCTTGATGGTTCTGTTAACATAGTGAATGATAGGATCTTGATGGTTCTGTCTCTATAGGACAGTTATAGTGAATGATAGGATATCGATGGTTCTGTTAGTTTAGTGAATGATAGGATATCGATGGTTCTGTTAACATAGTGAATGATAGGATCTCGATGGTTCTGTTAATATAGTGAATGATAGGATATTGATGGTTCTGTTAATATAGTGAATGATAGGATCTCGATGGTTCTGTCTCTATAGGACAGTTATAGTGAATGATAGGATATCGATGGTTCTGTTAACATAGTGAATGATAGGATCTTGATGGTTCTGTTAATATAGTGAATGATAGGATATTGATGGTTCTGTTAATATAGTGAATGATAGGATCTCGATGGTTCTGCCTCTATAGGACAGTTATAGTGAATGATGGGATATCGATGGTTCTGTTAACATAGTGAATGATAGGACCTCGATGGTTCTGTTAATATAGTGAATGATAGGATCTCGATGGTTCTGCCTCTATAGGACAGTTATAGTGAATGATGGGATCTCGATGGTTCTGTTAACATAGTGAATGATAGGATCTTGATGGTTCTGTTAATATAGTGAATGATAGGATCTCGATGGTTCTGTTAACATAGTGAATGATAGGACCTCGATGGTTCTGTTAATATAGTGAATGATAGGATCTCGATGGTTCTGCCTCTATAGGACAGTTATAGTGAATGATGGGATCTCGATGGTTCTGTTAACATAGTGAATGATAGGATCTCGATGGTTCTGTTAATATAGTGAATGATGGGATCTCGATGGTTCTGTTAATATAGTGAATGATAGGATCTCGATGGTTCTGTTAACATAGTGAATGATAGGACCTCGATGGTTCTGTTAACATAGTGAATGATAGGATCTCAATGGTTCTGCCTCTATAGGACAGTTATAGTGAATGATAGGATCTCGATGGTTCTGTCTCTATAGGACAGTTATAGTGAATGATAGGATCTCGATGGTTCTGTCTCTATAGGACAGTTATAGTGAATCATGGGATCTCGATGGTTCTGTTTCTGTAGGACAATTATAGTGAATGATGTGATCTCGATGGTTTTGTCTCTGTAGGACAATTAATATGGTGAATGATGGGATCTCGATGGTTCTGTCTCTATAGGACAGTTAATATAGTGAATGATGTGATCTCGATGGTTTTGTCTCTGTAGGAATGAGAAGTGTCACCTTCACTACACCACTGATTTCATCCACAAGCTGTATTCTGCCGAGGGGAAGGGCATCTTCGACTGTAGGGTCAACGTGCTGGGGCACCTCCAGCAGGTACGGAACGAACACAACCACACTGTTAAAATGCAACCTTATATTAAAGGATGATGAGCTTGTTGATCAGGAAATTAGGGGATAGACGTAGATGATGTAGAATGTGAAGTGTATGAATGATCAAATATGGTTCCTAGAAGTTTTTCTTTCTGCTCTGAGATTAACTGATTTTTCTCTCACCTGACGTTCTAGGGAGGTGCACCAACACCCTTCGACAGAAACTGTGGCACCAAGCTGGGTGTGAAGGCTGTGCAGTGGCTCACAGAGAAGATGATCAACAACTTCAGACAAGGTACTGGATGTGTCTCGAATGGCACCCTATTCCCTAAATAGTGCACTACTTTTGACTAGGGCCCATAGGACTCTGGTTAAAAGTAGTGAACTATGAAGGGAATAGGGTGCCAAGGCTCTGTTTAAAGTAGTGAACTATGAAGGGAATAGGGTGCCAAGGCTCTGGTTAAAGTAGTGAACTATGAAGGGAATAGGGTGCCAAGGCTCTGGTTAAAGTAGTGAACTATGAAGGGAATAGGGTGCCAAGGCTCTGGTTAAAGTAGTGAACTATGAAGGGAATAGGGTGCCAAGACTGGTTAAAGTAGTGAACTATGAAGGGAATAGGGTGCCAAGACTGGTTAAAGTAGTGAACTATGAAGGGAATAGGGTGCCAAGGCTCTGGTTAAAGTAGTGAACTATGAAGGGAATAGGGTGCCAAGGCTCTGGTTAAAGTAGTGAACTATGAAGGGAATAGGGTGCCAAGGCTCTGGTTAAAGTAGTGAACTATGAAGGGAATAGGGTGCCAAGGCTCTGGTTAAAGTAGTGAACTATGAAGGGAATATGGTGCCAAGGCTCTGTTTAAAGTAGTGAACTATGAAGGGAATAGGGTGCCAAGGCTCTGGTTAAAGTAGTGAACTATGAAGGGAATAGGGTGCCACGGCTCTGGTTAAAGTAGTGAACTATGAAGGGAATAGGGTGCCACGGCTCTGGTTAAAGTAGTGAACTATGAAGGGAATAGGGTGCCAAGGCTCTGGTTAAAGTAGTGAACTATGAAGGGAATATGGTGCCAAGGCTCTGGTTAAAGTAGTGAACTATGAAGGGAATAGGGTGCCAAGGCTCTGGTTAAAGTAGTGAACTATGAAGGGAATAGGGTGCCAAGGCTCTGGTTAAAGTAGTGAACTATGAAGGGAATAGGGTGCCAAGGCTCTGGTTAAAGTAGTGAACTATGAAGGGAATTGGGTGCCAAGACTGGTTAAAGTAGTGAACTATGAAGGGAATAGGGTGCCAAGGCTCTGGTTAAAGTAGTGAACTATGAAGGGAATAGGGTGCCAAGGCTCTGTTTAAAGTAGTGAACTATGAAGGGAATAGGGTGCCAAGGCTCTGGTTAAAGTAGTGAACTATGAAGGGAATAGGGTGCCAAGGCTCTGGTTAAAGTAGTGAACTATGAAGGGAATAGGGTGCCAAGGCTCTGGTTAAAGTAGTGAACTATGAAGGGAATAGGGTGCCAAGACTGGTTAAAGTAGTGAACTATGAAGGGAATAGGGTGCCAAGACTGGTTAAAGTAGTGAACTATGAAGGGAATAGGGTGCCACGGCTCTGGTTAAAGTAGTGAACTATGAAGGGAATAGGGTGCCAAGGCTCTGGTTAAAGTAGTGAACTATGAAGGGAATAGGGTGCCAAGGCTCTGGTTAAAGTAGTGAACTATGAAGGGAATAGGGTGCCAAGGCTCTGGTTAAAGTAGTGAACTATGAAGGGAATAGGGTGCCAAGGCTCTGGTTAAAGTAGTGAACTATGAAGACACTATAAGAGGAGAAGCTTTATCTCTGATTCAACAACATGTAGCCGTGGAAACAGGGTGGTAGATATATAATGGTTATCTCCTCGTCAACTTCTACCATTCCAGGTCGTGTGTTCGTCAACGCCCCAGACACAGCGTCTGTCATCGGCTTCAGTAAGAAGGTCCTGTCTTTCATCCCTGTGACTGAACTTAAGGCACAGACTGACTTTGAGTGAGTAGAGTACCACAGCTGTTGTCCATCTATCAGTTGTCATGAAGTGCTTTACAATGTGGTTTTTAGAGTGTGTCATTTTAGTCTCTAAGCAGGCAGTAAAATTTCTCTTCCACCCCCTCCCCCCGTAGGCACCGGATGCCCAAGGTCCAGTGGTGGCAGAACCTGCATCAGATTCTGAAGATGTTGGCCAAGCACCAGACCAGCTTCAGCGAGTACGTCCCTGGAGAGATAGAACATGTGACCCGACGCTCTCTCAGCATCGACACTGGCTTCTAGAACACACTAACCCTGGACTGTAGACATCGGCTTCTAGAACACATATTAACCCTGGACTGTAGACATCGGCTTCTAGAACACACTAACCCTGGACTGTAGACACTGGCTTCTAGAACACACTAACCCTGGACTGTAGACACCGGCTTCTAGAACACACTAACCCTGGACTGTAGACACTGGCTTCTAGAACACATACTAACCCTGGACTGTAGACACTGGCTTCTAGAACACACACTAACCCTGGACTGTAGACATCGGCTTCTAGAACGCATACTAACCCTGGACTGTAGACACTGGCTTCTAGAACACACACTAACCCTGGACTGTAGACATCGGCTTCTAGAACACACACTAACCCTGGACTGTAGACACCGGCTTCTAGAACACACTAACCCTGGACTGTAGACACCGGCTTCTAGAACACATACTAACCCTGGACTGTAGACACCGGCTTCTAGAACACACTAACCCTGGACTGTAGACACCGGCTTCTAGAACACACTAACCCTGGACTGTAGACACCGGCTTCTAGAACACATACTAACCCTGGACTGTAGACACCGGCTTCTAGAACACATACTAACCCTGGACTGTAGACACTGGCTTCTAGAACACACACTAACCCTGGACTGTAGACACTGGCTTCTAGAACACATACTAACCCTGGACTGTAGACACTGGCTTCTAGAACACACACTAACCCTGGACTGTAGACACCGGCTTCTAGAACACATACTAACCCTGGACTGTAGACACTGGCTTCTAGAACACACACTAACCCTGGACTGTAGACACTGGCTTCTAGAACACATACTAACCCTGGACTGTAGACACTGGCTTCTAGAACACACTAACCCTGGACTGTAGACACTGGCTTCTAGAACACACTAACCCTGGACTGTAGACACTGGCTTCTAGAACACATATTAACCCTGGACTGTAGACATCGGCTTCTAGAACACATATTAACCCTGGACTGTAGACATCGGCTTCTAGAACACATATTAACCCTGGACTGTAGACACTGGCTTCTAGAACACACACTAACCCTGGACTGTAGACACCGGCTTCTAGAACACATACTAACCCTGGACTGTAGACACTGGCTTCTAGAACACACACTAACCCTGGACTGTAGACACTGGCTTCTAGAACACATACTAACCCTGGACTGTAGACACTGGCTTCTAGAACACACTAACCCTGGACTGTAGACACTGGCTTCTAGAACACACTAACCCTGGACTATAGACACTGGCTTCTAGAACACACACTAACCCTGGACTGTAGACACCGGCTTCTAGAACACACACTAACCCTGGACTGTAGACACCGGCTTCTAAGCACTGGGCTCCAACCCTGGAATGTCACTCCCAACTTGTCTGTCTTCCCTGTTTATCTAAAGAGGGGCCCTTATATCTGTACTGTGTCTGAGACTACCTAGACATCAGGTCCTTATATCTGTACTGTGTCTGAGACTACCTAGACATCGGGTCCTTATATCTGTACTGTGTCTGAGACTACCTAGACATCAGGTCCTTATATCTGTACTGTGTCTGAGACTACCTAGACATCAGGTCATTATATCTGTACTGTGTCTGAGACTACCTAGACATCAGGTCCTTATATCCGTACTGTGTCTGAGACCCCCTAGACATCAGGTCCTTATATCTGTACTGTGTCTGAGACTATCTAGACATCAGGTCCTTATATCTGTACTGTGTCTGAGACTATCTGCTATTTGGTCTATACTGGTTTAAAGACTATTCTGGTCACTATTTGGTCTATACTGGTTTAAAGACTATTCTGGTCACTATTTGGTCTATACTGGTTTAAAGACTATTCTGGTCACTATTTGGTCTATACTGGTTTAAAGACTATTCTGGTCACTAGTTGGTCTGTACTGGTTTAAAACTATTCTGGTCACTAGTTGGTCTATACTGGTTTAAAGGCTATTCTGGTCACTATTTGGTCTATACTGGTTTAAAGGCTATTCTGGTCACTAGTTGGTCTATACTGGTTTAAAGGCTATGCTGGTCACTAGTTGGTCTATACTGGTTTAAAGGCTATTCTGGTCACTAGTTGGTCTATACTGGTTTATTCTTTGCCATTGTAATGAAAATGTTGTGATTGTGTTGTGCGACAATCCATCTGTTTTGTCATCTTGTGGGACCTTGTCGTGCGTGTGCCTTGTCGTGCGTGTGCCTTGTCGTGCGTGTGCCTTGTCGTGCGTGTGCCTTGTCGTGCGTGTGCCTTGTCGTGCGTGTGCCTTGTCGTGCGTGTGCCTTGTCGTGCGTGTGCCTTGTCGTGCGTGTGCCTTGTCGTGCGTGTGCCTTGTCGTGCGTGTGCCTTGTCGTGCGTGTGCCTTGTCGTGCGTGTGCCTTGTCGTGCGTGTGCCTTGTCGTGCGTGTGCCTTGTCGTGCGTGTGCCTTGTCGTGCGTGTGCCTTGTCGTGCGTGTGCCTTGTCGTGCGTGTGCCTTGTCGTGCGTGTGCCTTGTCGTGCGTGTGCCTTGTCGTGCGTGTGCCTTGTCGTGCGTGTGCCTTGTCGTGCGTGTGCCTTGTCGTGCGTGTGCCTTGTCGTGCGTGTGCCTTGTCGTGCGTGTGCCTACATGTAATCCTGAACAAATCACTGACGCCTATACAGTCAATGTAGAACACTGGAAATCAGCTATTACTATTCTGGATGTGTCTGTCTGTACAAGATGTTAAGAATAGCAATAGTTGCCAAAAATAGAAATGTGAATTAATGTCATTGTGATTAAAGATGCAATATAAAGTAACGTCATAAATAAAAACATTTGAAAGTTCTTCTCAGATTATCTGATTTGATTTTAAATATAAATACAACTGCGTTTTGAATTCTGTATGTTAATAATTGTTTATAAATAAGTATGTAAATGTTCCAATGAAAGATGGACCACTGAAGTCTGTATTTAGCTGGTACTGTATCATTGTTGATCACTAAAAGACCACGCCCCTCTCAGAGAGAGGGACACAGCTGCATGTAAACTCTCACAATTTTCAATGTTTTTTTTATTTTTACAAAAGATTTGGAGTTAGATAAACTTGGATTTTTCAGCAGGGACATATGCAGGATGCTACCCTCCACAGCATGGCCTTTCGCTCCAGATCAAAACTCATAACCTACAACTC
>NW_025746881.1:0-30000 GCF_021184085.1 Oncorhynchus gorbuscha
TATTATAATAGACTACATGAGACCTACAGTCAGTGTCCAGACTTCAGTTACTATTATAATAGACTACATGAGACCTACAGTCAGTGTCCAGACTACAGTTACTATTATAATAGACTACAGTCAGTGTCCAGACTTCAGTTACTATTATAATAGACTACATGAGACCTACAGTCAGTGTCCAGACTTCAGTTACTATTATAATAGACTACATGAGACCTACAGTCAGTGTCCAGACTTCAGTTACTATTATAATAGACTACATGAGACCTACAGTCAGTGTCCAGACTTCAGTTAATATTATAATAGACTACATGAGACCTACAGTCACAGACTCACAGACTTACTATTATAATAGACTACAGTCAGTGTCCAGACTTCAGTTACTATTATAATAGACTACATGAGACCTACAGTCAGTGTCCAGACTTCAGTTACTATTATAATAGACTACAGTCAGTGTCCAGACTTCAGTTACTATTATAATAGACTACAGTCAGTGTCCAGACTTCAGTTACTATTATAATAGACTACATGAGACCTACAGTCAGTGTCCAGACTTCAGTTACTATTATAATAGACTACATGAGACCTACAGTCAGTGTCCAGACTACAGTTACTATATAATAGATACAGACCTACAGTCAGTGTCCAGACTTCAGTTACTATTATAATAGACTACATGAGACCTACAGTCAGTGTCCAGACTACAGTTACTATTATAATAGACTACAGTCAGTGTCCAGACTTCAGTTACTATTATAATAGACTACATGAGACCTACAGTCAGTGTCCAGACTTCAGTTACTATTATAATAGACTACATGAGACCTACAGTCAGTGTCCAGACTTCAGTTAATATTATAATAGACTACATGAGACCTACAGTCAGTGTCCAGTCAGTTACAGAGTCAGTGTCAGACTTAATATTATAATAGACTACATGAGACCTACAGTCAGTGTCCAGACTACAGTTATTATAATATAATAGACTACAGTCAGTGTCCAGACTTCAGTTACTATTATAATAGTAACTACATGAGTCAGTCAGTGTCCAGACTTCAGTTACTATTATAATAGACTACATGAGACCTACAGTCAGTGTCCAGACTTCAGTTAATATTATAATAGACTACATGAGACCTACAGTCAGTGTCCAGACTTCAGTTAATATTATAATAGACTACATGAGACCTACAGTCAGTGTCCAGACTTCAGTTACTATTATAATAGACTACATGAGACCTACAGTCAGTGTCCAGACTTCAGTTAATATTATAATAGACTACAGTCAGTGTCCAGACTTCAGTTAATATTATAATAGTGAGACCAGTACAGTCAGTGTCCAGACTTCAGTTACTATTATAATAGACTACATGAGACCTACAGTCAGTGTCCAGACTTCAGTTACTATTATAATAGACTACATGAGACCTACAGTCAGTGTCCAGACTTCAGTTACTATTATAATAGACTACATGAGACCTACAGTCAGTGTCCAGACTTCAGTTATTATTAGACTACATGAGACCTACAGTCAGTGTCCAGACTTCAGTTAATATTATAATAGACTACATGAGACCTACAGTCAGTGTCCAGACTTCAGTTACTATTATAATAGACTACATGAGACCTACAGTCAGTGTCCAGACTTCAGTTACTACTATAATAGACTACAGTCAGTGTCCAGACTTCAGTTACTATTATAATAGACTACATGAGACCTTGGTAAAATGTCTGCGTTTACCTTCCAACTACACACACCACATTTAGGAGCATATTTCATACCTTTTCATAATCTATTCGCTCATTTGTCATGCGTCTGACATTCGGTGATGATAAATAGTGTGATAGCCTAGTCTTCTTGAAATCCCTCGCCTTTTACCGGCACGGCGTACCCTCGCCTTTTACCGGCACGGCGTACCCTCGCCTTTTACCGGCACGGCGTACCCTCGCCTTTTACCGGCACGGCGTACCCTCGCCTTTTACCGGCACGGCGTACCCTCACCTTTTACCGGCACGGCGTACCCTCACCTTTTACCGGCACGGCGTACCCTCACGTTTTACCGGCACGGCGTACCCTCACGTTTTACCGGCACGGCGTACCCTCACGTTTTACCGGCACGGCGTACCCTCACGTTTTACCGGCACGGCGTACCCTCACCTTTTACCGGCACGGCGTACCCTCACCTTTTACCGGCACGGCGTACCCTCACCTTTTACCGGCACGGCGTACCCTCACCTTTTACCGGCACGGCGTACCCTCACCTTTTACCGGCACGGCGTACCCTCACCTTTTACCGGCACGGCGTACCCTCACCTTTTACCGGCACGTACCCTCACCTTTTACCGGCACGGCGTACCCTCACCTTTTACCGGCACGGCGTACCCTCACCTTTTACCGGCACGGCGTACCCTCACCTTTTACCGGCACGGCGTACCCTCACCTTTTACCGGCACGGCGTACCCTCACCTTTTACCGGCACGGCGTACCCCTCACCTTTTACCGGCACGGCGTACCCTCACCTTTTACCGGCACGGCGTACCCTCACGTTTTACCGGCACGAGCGTACCCTCACGTTTTACCGTCACGGCGTACCCTCACCTGGCGTTTACCGGCACGGCGTACCCTCACCTTTTACCGGCACGGCGTACCCTCACGTTTTACCGGCACGGCGTACCCTCACGTTTTACCGGCACGGCGTACCCTCACCTTTTACCGGCACGGCGTACCCTCACCTTTTACCGGCACGGCGTACCCTCACCTTTTACCGGCACGGCGTACCCTCACGATTTACCGGCACGGCGTACCCTCACATTTTACACAATAGAGTTACTCACCATAGTACAGTCCTGAGTTACCTGACTTGGTAATACTGAGTTACCTGACTAGGTAATACTGAGTTACCTGACTGGGTAATACTGAGTTACCTGACTAGGTAATACTGTGTTACCTGACTAGGTAATACTGAGTTACCTGACTAGGTAATACTGAGTTACCTGACTAGGTAATACTGAGTTACCTGACTAGGAAATACTGAGTTACCTGACTGGGTAATACTGAGTTACCTGACTAGGTAATACTGAGTTACCTGACTGGATAATACTGAGTTACCTGACTGGGTAATACTGAGTTACCTGACTAGGTAATACTGAGTTACCTGACTAGGTAATACTGAGTTACCTGACTAGGTAATACTGAGTTACCTGACTGGATAATACTGAGTTACCTGACTGGGTAATACTGAGTTACCTGACTGGGTAATACTGAGTTACCTGACTAGATAATACTGAGTTACCTGACTGGGTAATACTGAGTTACCTGACTAGATAATACTGAGTTACCTGACTAGATAATACTGAGTTACCTGACTAGGTAATACTGAGTTACCTGACTAGATAATACTGAGTTACCTGACTAGGTAATACTGAGTTACCTGACTAGATAATACTGAGTTACCTGACTAGATAATACTGAGTTACCTGACTAGATAATACTGAGTTACCTGACTAGATAATACTGAGTTACCTGACTGAGTTACCTGACTAGATAATACTGAGTTACCTGACTGGGTAATACTGAGTTACCTGACTAGATAATACTGAGTTACCTGACTAGATAATACTGAGTTACTGAGTTACCTGACTAGATAATACTGAGTTACTGAGTTACCTGACTGGGTAATACTGAGTTACCTGACTGGGTAATACCGAGTTACCTGACTAGATAATACTGAGTTACCTGACTGGGTAATACTGACCTGACCCACAAACCCCAGAATAGCCCATTGGCTGAATCGTCAACCAGCTCTGTTCCCCAGCCATCACCTGCTGTCCTACCTGCCTGGCTGTCCCCCATGGCTCCTAACCCTATATAGTGCACTAACTTTGACCAGAATCCTATGGGACCTGGCCAAAAGTAATGCACTATATTGGGAATAGGGTGCCATATTGGATACACCTGCTCTCTGTTTGCTCACATAATCCACTATCACACATCATCCACTACCACACATCATCCACTATCACACATCATCCACTATCACACATCATCCATTATCACACATCATCCACTATCACACATCATCCACTATCACACATCATCCACTACCACACATCATCCACTATCACACATCATCCACTACCGAACATCATCCACTACCAACATCATCCACTACCAACATCATCCACTACCGAACATCATCCACTACCGAACATCATCCACTACCACACATCATCCACTACCACACATCATCCACTACCACACATCATCCACTACCGAACATCATCCACTATCACACATCATCCACTATCACACATCATCCACTACCACACATCATCCACTACCACACATCATCCACTATCACACATCATCCACTACCACACATCATCCACTATCACACATCATCCACTACCACACATCATCCACTATCACATCATCCACTACCACACATCATCCACTACCACACATCATCCACTACCACACATCATCCACTATCACATCATCCACTATCACACATCATCCACTATCACACATCATCCACTATCACACATCATCCACTATCACATCATCCACTATCATATCATCCACTATCATATCATCCACTATCACACATTATCCACTATCACACATTATCCACTATCACACATTATCCACTATCACACATTATCCACTATCACACATTATCCACTATCACACATCATCCACTACAACATCATCCACTACCGAACATCATCCACTACCGAACATCATCCACTACCGAACATCATCCACTACCGAACATCATCCACTATCACACATCATCCACTACCACACATCATCCACTATCACACATCATCCGCTACCACACATCATCCACTATCACACATCATCCACTACCACACATCATCCACTATCATACATCATCCACTACCACACATCATCCACTATCACACATCATCCACTATCACACATCATCCACTATCACACATCATCCACTATCACACATCATCCACTACACACATCATCCACTACCACACATCATCCACTATCACACATCATCCACTACACACATCATCCACCACCACACATCATCCACTACCACACATCATCCACTATCACACGTTATCCACTATCACACGTCATCCACTATCACACATCATCCACTACCGAACATCATCCACTATCACACATCATCCACTACCACACATCATCCACCACCACACATCATCCACCACCACACATCATCCACCACCACACATTATCCACTATCACACATCATCCACTATCACACATCATCCACTACCGAACATCATCCACTATCACACATCATCCACTATCACACATCATCCACTATCACACATCATCCACTATCACACATCATCCATTATCACACATCATCCATTATCACACATCATCCACTATCACACTAGTATAAAATATCTCTAGTATAAAATATGTATTAAAATATATCTAGTATTAAAATATCTCTAGTATTAAAATATCTCTAGTATTAAAATATATCTAGTATTAAAATATATCTAGTATTAAAATATCTCTAGTATTAAAATATCTCTAGTATAAAATATCTCTAGTATTAAAATATCTATGTATTAAAATATCTATGTATTAAAATATCTCTAGTATTAAAATATCTCTAGTATTAAAATATCTCTAGTATAAAATATCTCTAGTATAAAATATGTATTAAAATATCTCTAGTATTAAAATATCTCTAGTATTAAAATATCTCTAGTATTAAATATGTATTAAAATATCTCTAGTATTAAAATATCTCTAGTATTAAATATCTCTAGTATTAAATATCTCTAGTATTAAATATGTATTAAATATCTCTAGTATTAACATATCTCTAGTATTAAATATCTCTAGTATTAAATATCTCTAGTATTAAATATCTCTAGTATTAAATATGTATTAAATATCTCTAGTATTAAATATCTCTGGTAAATACTTTACCTGGAACATCACAGTGAAGAAAACCACTATGATGGTTGTGGCCACGAAGTAGTCTTTAGCTGGGACCCGTTCTGCGTCCAGCAGCACCACCAAGGCAAACGCCACCGCCCCTCGCAGGCCACCGTACGACATCACCACCTGGTCGATCTTGTCCAATGGGACGAGGCGGAACCAGTTCAACACCCAGGTCTGCATGACCACACCTGAAAGAGATCAGAGAATCCAACAGCTACACTATAATACTTACCCCCCCACAGTATAAATGAAGTCATGCCAGTACATTCTCAGACTCATCATTGAGTACAGAGTACCATCTTGATTATTGATAAAGGGCGACAGATATTCAGACGCCTTTTGGAGTTAATTGAAGGAGTGATTACTTTATCATCTGTTTGGCATTAAAGGTTTTCTAGAGAGGCCCGATCACTGATAAAACACGCTGGATCCTCAAGAATCTGTTCTGTATCTGTGTGTAAAGCAAGCACCCTGACGAAAGGCTCTCCAGACAAGCACCCTGACGAAAGGCTCTTCAGAGAAGCACCCTGACGAAAGGCTCTTCAGACAAGCACCCTGCTGAAAGGCTCTTCAGAGAAGCACCTGACGAAAGGCTCTTCAGAGAAGCACCCTGACGAAAGGCTCTTCAGAGAAGCACCCTGACGAAAGGCTCGCTCAGACAAGCACCCTGACGAAAGGCTCTTCAGAGAAGCACCCTGACGAAAGGCTCTTCAGAGCAGCACCCTGACGAAAGGCTCTTCAGAGAAGCACCCTGACGAAAGGCTCTTCGGAGAAGCACCCTGACGAAAGGCTCTCAGAGAAGCACCCTGACGAAAGGCTCTTCAGAGAAGCACCCTGACGAAAGGCTCTTCAGAGAAGCACCCTGACGAAAGGCTCTTCAGAGAAGCACCCTGACGAAAAGCTCTTCAGAGAAGCACCCTGACGAAAGGCTCTTCAGAGAAGCACCCTGACGAAAGGCTCTTCAGAGAAGCACCCTGACGAAAGGCTCTTCAGAGAAGCACCCTGACGAAAGGCTCTCCCAGAGAAGCACCCTGACGAAAGGCTCTTCAGAGAAGCACCCTGACGAAAGGCTCTTCAGAGAAGCACCCTGACGAAAGGCTCTTCAGAGAAGCACCCTGACGAAAGGCTCTTCAGAGAAGCACCCTGACGAAAGGCTCTTCAGACAAGAATGTTGGTCAAATAAATTCACATTAAGGACAGAGAAGACTCCTCTCTTTGTGCTGCGTAGGTCCACTCTTACCTAGGGGGCTGCAATCCCTGATACATAGTAGTATAGTATTGAGATTCACATTCAGCTACGTGTAGAGTAACAACGCTAGATTCAATGTTTAGTAAGGCGGCACACCTACCCAGGGCCCTGAAGACGAAGATGAAGATGAGCGTACAGGAGATGAGTCCTGTGTCCCAGGCCCACTTAGACTTGTCCACGGCTGAGATGCCCAGGAAGATGAAGATGATGGTTTCGGCGATGCTGGCCAGGGTTTTCATCGTGTACTTCACCGTGGTACGAGATTTCTGGGATATGTTGGCCTCCACGTACTTGTTACAGCCGATACCACAGAACGTCATTCTGAAGGTGGAGAGAGAGAGAGACAGAGGACAGGTGAAGACCAGGGTCCAGATTCACAAAACACTTCTTAAATGCAAAACAATTAAGAAGTTCATAAGATAGCTCGTAAGTGCAATTCCTCAACAATATCTTAAGATTTTATGATTTTCTTACAAACTCCTCAAATATCTTTTTACGTATCTTCTTTAAGATGTTTGTTGCTAGGCAACCAATTTAGCTATCGAGCTAGCTAGCAATGGCAAAAAAATAATCAATACTTAATAAAATGATGAATACTTAAAATAATCAATATTTAAAATAATCAATACTGAAACTTTCAGATATATTTTCAGATATATTTTGAATTATGTACAATTGATTTTCATGAGCTGTTTTCTCTCACTGCCCAGAGTTTAAGACAATGGTTGAGCTATCTTGGAATTTAAAAATATTTCCAACAAACTTTATTTTCAAGAATATAATTTTTAAACTTTTTGCTAAAGGAGAAACATAAGAAAACAGCTAAAGAGAATTTCCAATAACCTTTTTGAGGAATAGCAACTTTGCTGAACTTTCTTCTAAAGTCTATAGTTAAGAGAAAAACATGGCAGTTTAGAAGACATTCCTTCTAAAGAGGGTTTAGAGAATCTGAGCACAGGGCCTCAACCAGGGCTTGAGTTTGAGTGAAGTCCGGAAGAGGACATTTTTGAAAATTGAAGCTCATTTACTGCATTTCTATACAATTTAAAACCTTTTTTTAAATGCTATTTGGAGAACAACAAAACAAGCCAAAATGACCCCGGCCATTATCACCTTGGCTGCTGTAGGTTCCTTCACCTCAGTCCATCTACAAACACACAGCCTGTTAGTTATACAATCTACCTACCTCAGTCCATCTACAAACACACAGCCTATTAGCTATACAATCTACCTACCTCAGTCCATCTACAAACACACAGCCTGTTAGTTATACAATCTACCCACCTCAGTCCATCTACAAACACACAGCCTGTTAGCTATACAATCTACCCACCTCAGTCCATCTACAAACACACAGCCTGTTAGTTATACAATCTACCCACCTCAGTCCATCTACAAACACACAGCCTGTTAGCTATACAATCTACCCACCTCAGTCCATCTACAAACACACAGCCTGTTAGTTATACAATCTACCCACCTCAGTCCATCTACAAACACACAGCCTGTTAGCTATACAATCTACCCACCTCAGTCCATCTACAAACACACAGCCTGTTAGCTATACAATCTACCCACCTCAGTCCATCTACAAACACACAGCCTGTTAGCTATACAATCTACCCACCTCAGTCCATCTACAAACACACAGCCTGTTAGTTATACAATCTACCTACCTCAGTCCATCTACAAACACACAGCCTGTTAGCTATACAATCTACCTACCTCAGTCCATCTACAAACACACAGCCTGTTAGTTATACAATCTACCCACCTCAGTCCATCTACAAACACACAGCCTGTTAACTATACAATCTACCCACCTCAGTCCATCTACAAACACACAGCCTGTTAACTATACAATCTACCCACCTCAGTCCATCTACAAACACACAGCCTGTTAGCTATACAATCTACCCACCTCAGTCCATCTACAAACACACAGCCTGTTAGCTATACAATCTACCCACCTCAGTCCATCTACAAACACACAGCCTGTTAGCTATACAATCTACCCACCTCAGTCCATCTACAAACACACAGCCTGTTAGTTATACAATCTACCCACCTCAGTCCATCTACAAACACACAGCCTGTTAGCTATACAATCTACCTACCTCAGTCCATCTACAAACACACAGCCTGTTAGCTATACAATCTACCTACCTCAGTCCATCTACAAACACACAGCCTATTACCTATACAATCTACCTACCTCAGTCCATCTACAAACACACAGCCTGTTAGCTATACAATCTACCTACCTCAGTCCATCTACAAACACACAGCCTGTTAGCTATACAATCTACCCACCTACCTCAGTCCATCTATAAACACACAGCCTATTAACTATACAATCTTACCTACCTACCTCAGTCCATCTACAAACACAGCCTGTTGGATATACAATCTACCTACCTACCTCAGTCCATCTATAAACACACAGCCTGTTAACTATACAATCTACCCACCTACCTCAGTCCATCTACAAACACACAGCCTGTTAGCTATACAATCTACCCACCTACCTCAGTCCATCTACAAACACAGCCTGTTGGATATACAATCTACCTACCTACCTCAGTCCATCTACAAACACACAGCCTGTTAGGTATACAATCTACCCACCTACCTCAGTCCATAAACACACAGCCTGTTAACTATACAATCTACCCAGCTACCTCAGTCCATCTACAAACACAGCCTGTTGGATATACAATCTACCTACCTCAGTCCATCTACAAACACACAGCCTGTTAGTTATACAATCTACCTACCTCAGTCCATCTACAAACACACAGCCTGTTGGATATACAATCTACCTACCTCAGTCCATCTACAAACACACAGCCTGTTGGATATACAATCTACCTACCTCAGTCCATCTACAAACACACAGCCTGTTGGATATACAATCTACCTACCTCAGTCCATCTACAAACACAGCCTGTTGGATATACAACTGTAATGTTATGAAGGGGAGATATGAAACATGATTCACACTGACACGTAGCATCAGTGATGAAACAAAAACCTATTACATGTTTACAACTGTATTGTTTGGATGTTGGTTGTATTTTAATGTAGGTCTATAGGGAAGATAGGTCCTGTGGAGATGTTCATATTGTAACATACAGTGGTTGTATTGTAATGTAGGTCTATAGGGAGGATAGGTCCTGTTGAGGTGTTCATATTGTAACATACAGTGGTTGTATTGTAATGTAGGTCTATAGGGAGGATAGGTCCTGTTGAGGTGTTCATATTGTAACATACAGTGGTTGTATTGTAATGTAGGTCTATAGGGAGGATGGGTGTTCATATTGTAACATACAGTGGTTGTATTGTAATGTAGGTCTATAGGGACGATGGGTCCTGTGGAGATGTTCATATTGTAACATACGGTGGTTGTATTGTAATGTAGGTCTATAGGGAGGATAGGTCCTGTTGAGATGTTCATATTGTATTGTAATGTAGGTCTATAGGGAAGATAGGTCCTGTGGAGATGTTCATGTTGTAACATACAGTGGTTGTATTGTAATGTAGGTCTATAGGGAGGATAGGTCCTGTGGAGGTTCTAATGTAGGGGAAGATAGGTCCTGTGGAGATGTTCATGTTGTATTGTAATGTAGGTCTATAGGGAGGATAGGTCCTATTGAGATGTTCATATTGTAACATACAGTGGTTGTATTGTAATGTAGGTCTATAGGGAGGATAGGTCCTATTGAGATGTTCATATTGTAACATACAGTGGTTGTATTGTAATGTTGGTATATACACACACCCATATACATGTAGCCGCTGACACAGGTGTGTGCCTTTCCAAATCATGTCCAATCAATTGAATTTACCACAGGTGGACTCCAATCAGAAGTAACATCTCAAGGATGATCAATGGAAACAGGATGCACCTGAGATCAATTTAGAGTCTCATAACAAAGGGTCTGAATACTTATGTAAATAAGGTATTTCAGTTTTTGATTTGATACATTTGCATTTTTTTCCTTCTTGCTTTGTCATAATGGGTTATTGTGATGTCATAATGGGTTATTGTGATGTCATTATGGGGTATTGTGATGTCATAATGTGTTATTGTGTGTAGATTACTGAGGAACATGTTTTATTTAATCCATTTTAGAATAAGGATGTAACGGAATAAAATGTGGAACATGTCAAGGGTCTGAATACTTTCTGGAGGCACTGACACACACACACACACACACACACACACACACACACACACACACACACACACACACACACACACACACACACACACACACACACACACACACACACACACACACACACACACACACTAATGACAGCAGAATAAAAAAATATCATAGAAAAATGAAGTGAGTTTAAATGCAACATATTTTTTGAGTACAGACCAAACACATGTTCTGTGGTGATTTCTGGAACACATATTAAAGATGTACTCACGACAAGATGGCGGACAGAGAGAAGAGCTCAGCGGTGAGGTAGGCCAGGTAGACCATGAGGAACACCAATAGAGGCTCAATGATGCGGACCTTCTTGGTGAAACGTGTGATGAAGGCTAGGAGAGCAGCAAAGATAAGACCCACCATGGTCCCCCCAATACTGACGATGAGGAATGAGGCTGAAGAGGGAGAGGAGGGAGAGAAGGATGAAGATGGGGAGGAGGAGGAGGAGCAGGAAGGGTGGAGGGAGACAGGGAGGAAGGGGAGAGGGGTGGAGGAAGATGGGGAGACAGGGAGGAAGAGGAGAAAGGATGAGGAAGAGGTGGAGGAGGAAGGGTGGAGGGAGACAGGGAGGAAGAGGAGAGGGGTGGAGGAAGATGGGGAGACAGGGAGGAAGAGGAGAAAGGATGAGGAAGATGGGGAGGTGGAGGAGGAAGGGTGGAGGGAGACGGGGAGGAGGAGGAAGGGTGGAGGGAGACGGGGAGGAGGGAGACGGGGAGGAGGAGGAAGGGTGGAGGGAGACGGGGAGGAGGAGGAAGGGTGGAGGGAGACAGGGAGGAAGAGGAGAGGGGTGGAGGATGATGGGGAGACATGGAGGAAGAGGAGAAGGGATGAGGAAGATGGGGAGGTGGAGGAGGAAGGGTGGAGGGAGACAGGGAGGAAGAGGAGGGGGTGGAGGAAGATGGGGAGGTGGAGGAGGAAGGGTGGAGGGAGACAGGGAGGAAGAGGAGGGGGTGGAGGAAGATGGGGAGGTGGAGGAGGAAGGGTAGAGGGAGACAGGGAGGAAGAGGAAGATGGGGAGGAGGAGGAAGTGTGGGGGAGACAGGGAGGAAGAGGAGTGAGGAGGGAGGTGGAAGTGTGGGGGGAGACAGGGAGGAAGAGGAGTGAGGAGGGAGGTGGAAGTGTGGGGGAGACAGGGAGGAAGAGGAGTGAGGAGGTGGAAGTGTGGGGAGACAGGGAGGAAGAGGAGTGAGGAGGAGGTGGAAGGGTGGAGGGAGACAGGGAGGAAGGGGGAGGAGGAGGAAGAGGAGTGAGGAGGAGGTGGAAGGGTGGAGGGAGACAGGGAGGAAGAGGGGGAGGAGGAGGAAGAGTAGAGGGAGAGAGGGAGGAGGAAGAGAGGAGGCACAGGGGACGTGGGAGAGTCTTTAGGTTCAGAGACAGGAAATCAGGAGAGGTCTACAGACTACAGCTAACACAGACTACAGCTAACACAGACTACAGCTAAACACAGACTACAGCTAAACACAGACTACAGCTAAACACAGACTACAGCTAAACACAGACTACAGCTAAACACAGACTACAGCTAACACAGACTACAGCTAACACAGACTACAGCTAACACAGACTACAGCTAACACAGACTACAGCTAAACACAGACGACAGCTAAACACCAGAACTCATCCTCACCCACTCCTTTGAAATAGTCAGCTGTCTGAACATTCTCAGGGCCCACCTCCACGAAGGACATGTACACCTTATACAACACCTGCGGAGGAGGAGACATGACATCATCAGGAGATTGTCTTTGTAACTCTCTCCATAACACAATGCATTCTCTATACAGGTGGGTGCTACTTATTGGTAGTGCAGAGCACACTGCAGGTCTGGGGCTGGTTATAACCCTGATCTACTATTAAAGACTGGTTATAACCCTGATCTACTATTAAAGACTGGTTATAACCCTGATCTACTATTAAAGACTGGTTATAACCCTGATCTACTATTAAAGGCCTGGGGCTGGTTATAACCCTGATCTACTATTAAAGGCTGGTTATAACCCTGATCTACTATTAAAGGCTGGTTATAACCCTGATCTACTATTAAAGGCTGGTTATAACCCTGATCTACTATTAAAGGCTGGTTATAACCCTGATCTACTATTAAAGACTGGTTATAACCCTGATCTACTATTAAAGACTGGTTATAACCCTGATCTACTATTAAAGGCTGGTTATAACCCTGATCTACTATTAAAGGCTGGTTATAACCCTGATCTACTATTAAAGGCCTGGGGCTGGTTATAACCCTGATCTACTATTAAAGACTGGTTATAACCCTGATCTACTATTAAAGACTGGTTATAACCCTGATCTACTATTAAAGACTGGTTATAACCCTGATCTACTATTAAAGGCCTGGGGCTGGTTATAACCCTGATCCACTATTAAAGACTGGTTATAACCCTGATCTACTATTAAAGACTGGTTATAACCCTGATCTACTATTAAAGGTCTGGGGCTGGTTATAACCCTGATCTACTATTAAAGACTGGTTATAACCCTGATCTACTATTAAAGGCTGGTTATAACCCTGATCTACTATTAAAGACTGGTTATAACCCTGATCTACTATTAAAGGCTGGTTATAACCCTGATCTACTATTAAAGACTGGTTATAACCCTGATCTACTATTAAAGGCTGGTTATAACCCTGATCCACTATTAAAGACTGGTTATAACCCTGATCCACTATTAAAGGCTGGTTATAACCCTGATCTACTATTAAAGGCTGGTTATAACCCTGATCCACTATTAAAGGCTGGTTATAACCCTGATCTACTATTAAAGACTGGTTATAACCCTGATCTACTATTAAAGGCCTGGGGCTGGTTATAACCCTGATCTACTATTAAAGACTGGTTATAACCCTGATCTACTATTAAAGGCTGGTTATAACCCTGATCTACTATTAAAGACTGGTTATAACCCTGATCCACTATTAAAGACTGGTTATAACCCTGATCCACTATTAAAGACTGGTTATAACCCTGATCTACTATTAAAGACTGGTTATAACCCTGATCCACTATTAAAGGCCTGGGGCTGGTTATAACCCTGATCTACTATTAAAGACTGGTTATAACCCTGATCTACTATTAAAGACTGGTTATAACCCTGATCTACTATTAAAGGCTGGTTATAACCCTGATCTACTATTAAAGACTGGTTATAACCCTGATCTACTATTAAAGACTGGTTATAACCCTGATCTACTATTAAAGACTGGTTATAACCCTGATCTACTATTAAAGGCTGGTTATAACCCTGATCTACTATTAAAGACTGGTTATAACCCTGATCTACTATTAAAGACTGGGGCTGGTTATAACCCTGATCTACTATTAAAGACTGGTTATAACCCTGATCTACTATTAAAGGCTGGTTATAACCCTGATCTACTATTAAAGACTGGTTATAACCCTGATCTACTATTAAAGGCCTGGGGCTGGTTATAACCCTGATCTACTATTAAAGGCCTGGGGCTGGTTATAACCCTGATCCACTATTAAAGACTGGTTATAACCCTGATCTACTATTAAAGACTGGTTATAACCCTGATCTACTATTAAAGGCTGGTTATAACCCTGATCCACTATTAAAGACTGGTTATAACCCTGATCCACTATTAAAGGCCTGGGGCTGGTTATAACCCTGATCTACTATTAAAGACTGGTTATAACCCTGATCTACTATTAAAGACTGGTTATAACCCTGATCCACTATTAAAGACTGGTTATAACCCTGATCTACTATTAAAGACTGGTTATAACCCTGATCCACTATTAAAGGCCTGGGGCTGGTTATAACCCTGATCCACTATTAAAGGTCTGGGGCTGGTTATAACCCTGATCCACTATTAAAGACTGGTTATAACCCTGATCTACTATTAAAGGCCTGGGGCTGGTTATAACCCTGATCTACTATTAAAGTCTGGTTATAACCCTGATCTACTATTAAAGACTGGTTATAACCCTGATCTACTATTAAAGGCCTGGGGCTGGTTATAACCCTGATCTACTATTAAAGTCTGGTTATAACCCTGATCTACTATTAAAGACTGGTTATAACCCTGATCTACTATTAAAGACTGGTTATAACCCTGATCCACTATTAAAGGCTGGTTATAACCCTGATCTACTATTAAAGACTGGTTATAACCCTGATCTACTATTAAAGGCCTGGGGCTGGTTATAACCCTGATCTACTATTAAAGTCTGGTTATAACCCTGATCTACTATTAAAGACTGGTTATAACCCTGATCTACTATTAAAGACTGGTTATAACCCTGATCTACTATTAAAGACTGGTTATAACCCTGATCCACTATTAAAGACTGGTTATAACCCTGATCTACTATTAAAGGCTGGTTATAACCCTGATCTACTATTAAAGGCCTGGGGTTGGTTATAACCCTGATCCACTATTAAAGACTGGTTATAACCCTGATCTACTATTAAAGACTGGTTATAACCCTGATCTACTATTAAAGGCCTGGGGCTGGTTATAACCCTGATCTACTATTAGACTGGTTATAACCCTGATCTACTATTAAAGTCTGGTTATAACCCTGATCTACTATTAAAGACTGGTTATAACCCTGATCTACTATTAAAGACTGGTTATAACCCTGATCTACTATTAAAGACTGGTTATAACCCTGATCCACTATTAAAGACTGGTTATAACCCTGATCCACTATTAAAGACTGGTTATAACCCTGATCCACTATTAAAGACTGGTTATAACCCTGATCCACTATTAAAGACTGGTTATAACCCTGATCTACTATTAAAGGCTGGTTATAACCCTGATCTACTATTAAAGGCTGGTTATAACCCTGATCTACTATTAAAGGCTGGTTATAACCCTGATCCACTATTAAAGGTCTGGGGCTGGTTATAACCCTGATCTACTATTAAAGGCCTGGGGCTGGTTATAACCCTGATCTACTATTAAAGGCTGGTTATAACCCTGATCTACTATTAAAGACTGGTTATAACCCTGATCTACTATTAAAGGCCTGGGGCTGGTTATAACCCTGATCTACTATTAAAGGCCTGGGGCTGGTTATAACCCTGATCCACTATTAAAGGCTGGTTATAACCCTGATCTACTATTAAAGGCTGGTTATAACCCTGATCTACTATTAAAGGCCTGGGGCTGGTTATAACCCTGATCTACTATTAAAGGCTGGTTATAACCCTGATCTACTATTAAAGACTGGTTATAACCCTGATCTACTATTAAAGGCTGGTTATAACCCTGATCTACTATTAAAGACTGGTTATAACCCTGATCTACTATTAAAGACTGGTTATAACCCTGATCTACTATTAAAGACTGGTTATAACCCTGATCTACTATTAAAGGCCTGGGGCTGGTTATAACCCTGATCTACTATTAAAGGCTGGTTATAACCCTGATCTACTATTAAAGACTGGTTATAACCCTGATCCACTATTAAAGGCCTGGGGCTGGTTATAACCCTGATCTACTATTAAAGACTGGTTATAACCCTGATCTACTATTAAAGACTGGTTATAACCCTGATCTACTATTAAAGACTGGTTATAACCCTGATCTACTATTAAAGGCCTGGGGCTGGTTATAACCCTGATCTACTATTAAAGACCTGGGGCTGGTTATAACCCTGATCTACTATTAAAGACTGGTTATAACCCTGATCTACTATTAAAGACTGGTTATAACCCTGATCTACTATTAAAGACTGGTTATAACCCTGATCTACTATTAAAGGTCTGGGGCTGGTTATAACCCTGATCTACTATTAAAGACTGGTTATAACCCTGATCCACTATTAAAGGCCTGGGGCTGGTTATAACCCTGATCTACTATTAAAGGCCTGGGGCTGGTTATAACCCTGATCTACTATTAAAGGCCTGGGGCTGGTTATAACCCTGATCTACTATTAAAGACTGGTTATAACCCTGATCTACTATTAAAGGCCTGGGGCTGGTTATAACCCTGATCTACTATTAAAGACCTGGGGCTGGTTATAACCCTGATCTACTATTAAAGGCTGGTTATAACCCTGATCTACTATTAAAGACTGGTTATAACCCTGATCCACTATTAAAGGCCTGGGGCTGGTTATAACCCTGATCTACTATTAAAGACTGGTTATAACCCTGATCTACTATTAAAGACTGGTTATAACCCTGATCTACTATTAAAGACTGGTTATAACCCTGATCCACTATTAAAGACTGGTTATAACCCTGATCTACTATTAAAGACTGGTTATAACCCTGATCTACTATTAAAGGCCTGGGGCTGGTTATAACCCTGATCTACTATTAGACTGGTTATAACCCTGATCTACTATTAAAGTCTGGTTATAACCCTGATCTACTATTAAAGACTGGTTATAACCCTGATCTACTATTAAAGACTGGTTATAACCCTGATCTACTATTAAAGACTGGTTATAACCCTGATCCACTATTAAAGACTGGTTATAACCCTGATCCACTATTAAAGACTGGTTATAACCCTGATCCACTATTAAAGACTGGTTATAACCCTGATCCACTATTAAAGACTGGTTATAACCCTGATCTACTATTAAAGGCTGGTTATAACCCTGATCTACTATTAAAGGCTGGTTATAACCCTGATCTACTATTAAAGGCTGGTTATAACCCTGATCCACTATTAAAGGTCTGGGGCTGGTTATAACCCTGATCTACTATTAAAGGCCTGGGGCTGGTTATAACCCTGATCTACTATTAAAGGCTGGTTATAACCCTGATCTACTATTAAAGACTGGTTATAACCCTGATCTACTATTAAAGGCCTGGGGCTGGTTATAACCCTGATCTACTATTAAAGGCCTGGGGCTGGTTATAACCCTGATCCACTATTAAAGGCTGGTTATAACCCTGATCTACTATTAAAGGCTGGTTATAACCCTGATCTACTATTAAAGGCCTGGGGCTGGTTATAACCCTGATCTACTATTAAAGGCTGGTTATAACCCTGATCTACTATTAAAGACTGGTTATAACCCTGATCTACTATTAAAGGCTGGTTATAACCCTGATCTACTATTAAAGACTGGTTATAACCCTGATCTACTATTAAAGACTGGTTATAACCCTGATCTACTATTAAAGACTGGTTATAACCCTGATCTACTATTAAAGGCCTGGGGCTGGTTATAACCCTGATCTACTATTAAAGGCTGGTTATAACCCTGATCTACTATTAAAGACTGGTTATAACCCTGATCCACTATTAAAGGCCTGGGGCTGGTTATAACCCTGATCTACTATTAAAGACTGGTTATAACCCTGATCTACTATTAAAGACTGGTTATAACCCTGATCTACTATTAAAGACTGGTTATAACCCTGATCTACTATTAAAGGCCTGGGGCTGGTTATAACCCTGATCTACTATTAAAGACCTGGGGCTGGTTATAACCCTGATCTACTATTAAAGACTGGTTATAACCCTGATCTACTATTAAAGACTGGTTATAACCCTGATCTACTATTAAAGACTGGTTATAACCCTGATCTACTATTAAAGGTCTGGGGCTGGTTATAACCCTGATCTACTATTAAAGACTGGTTATAACCCTGATCCACTATTAAAGGCCTGGGGCTGGTTATAACCCTGATCTACTATTAAAGGCCTGGGGCTGGTTATAACCCTGATCTACTATTAAAGGCCTGGGGCTGGTTATAACCCTGATCTACTATTAAAGACTGGTTATAACCCTGATCTACTATTAAAGGCCTGGGGCTGGTTATAACCCTGATCTACTATTAAAGACCTGGGGCTGGTTATAACCCTGATCTACTATTAAAGGCCTGGGGCTGGTTATAACCCTGATCCACTATTAAAGACTGGTTATAACCCTGATCTACTATTAAAGACTGGTTATAACCCTGATCTACTATTAAAGGCCTGGGGCTGGTTATAACCCTGATCCACTATTAAAGGCCTGGAGTTGGTTATAACCCTGATCCACTATTAAAGGCTGGTTATAACCCTGATCCACTATTAAAGGCCTGGGGCTGGTTATAACCCTGATCCACTATTAAAGGCCTGGGGCTGGTTATAACCCTGATCTACTATTAAAGGCCTGGGGCTGGTTATAACCCTGATCCACTATTAAAGACTGGTTATAACCCTGATCTACTATTAAAGACTGGTTATAACCCTGATCCACTATTAAAGACTGGTTATAACCCTGATCTACTATTAAAGGCCTGGGGCTGGTTATAACCCTGATCTACTATTAAAGGCTGGTTATAACCCTGATCTACTATTAAAGGCCTGGGGCTGGTTATAACCCTGATCCACTATTAAAGACTGGTTATAACCCTGATCTACTATTAAAGGCCTGGGGCTGGTTATAACCCTGATCCACTATTAAAGACTGGTTATAACCCTGATCTACTATTAAAGACTGGTTATAACCCTGATCCACTATTAAAGACTGGTTATAACCCTGATCCACTATTAAAGACTGGTTATAACCCTGATCCACTATTAAAGGCCTGGGGCTGGTTATAACCCTGATCTACTATTAAAGGCCTGGGGCTGGTTATAACCCTGATCCACTATTAAAGGCCTGGAGTTGGTTATAACCCTGATCAACTATTAAAGGCTGGTTATAACCCTGATCCACTATTAAAGGCCTGGGGCTGGTTATAACCCTGATCCACTATTAAAGGCCTGGGGCTGGTTATAACCCTGATCCACTATTAAAGGCCTGGAGTTGGTTATAACCCTGATCCACTATTAAAGGCTGGTTATAACCCTGATCCACTATTAAAGACTGGTTATAACCCTGATCCACTATTAAAGACTGGGGCTGGTTATAACCCTGATCCACTATTAAAGGCTGGTTATAACCCTGATCTACTATTAAAGGCCTGGGGCTGGTTATAACCTTGATCCACTATTAAAGGCCTGGAGCTGGTTATAACCCTGATCCACTATTAAAGGCTGGTTATAACCCTGATCCACTATTAAAGACTGGGGCTGGTTATAACCCTGATCTACTATTAAAGGCCTGGGGTTGGTTATAACCCTGATCCACTATTAAAGTCTGGTTATAACCCTGATCTACTATTAAAGACGGGTTATAACCCTGATCTACTATTAAAGGCCTGGGGCTGGTTATAACCCTGATCCACTATTAAAGGCTGGTTATAACCCTGATCCACTATTAAAGACTGGGGCTGGTTATAACCCTGATCCACTATTAAAGGCTGGTTATAACCCTGATCTACTATTAAAGGCCTGGGGCTGGTTATAACCCTGATCCACTATTAAAGGCCTGGAGTTGGTTATAACCCTGATCCACTATTAAAGGTTGGTTATAACCCTGATCCACTATTAAAGGTTGGTTATAACCCTGATCCACTATTAAAGGCTGGTTATAACCCTGATCTACTATTAAAGGCCTGGGGTTGGTTATAACCCTGATCCACTATTAAAGGCTGGTTATAACCCTGATCCACTATTAAAGTCTGGTTATAACCCTGATCTACTATTAAAGGCCTGGGGTTGGTTATAACCCTGATCCACTATTAAAGGCTGGTTATAACCCTGATCCACTATTAAAGGCCTGGGGCTGGTTATAACCCTGATCCACTATTAAAGGCCTGGGGCTGGTTATAACCCTGATCCACTATTAAAGGCCTGGGGCTGGTTATAACCCTGATCCACTATTAAAGGCCTGGGGTTGGTTATAACCCTGATCCACTATTAAAGGCCTGGGGTTGGTTATAACCCTGATCCACTATTAAAGGCTGGTTATAACTCTGATCCACTATTAAAGGCTGGTTATAACCCTGATCCACTATTAAAGGCCTGGGGTTGATTATAACCCTGATCCACTATTAAAGGCCTGGGGTTGATTATAACCCTGATCCACTACTAAAGGCCTGGGGTTGATTATAACCCTGATCCACTACTAAAGGCCTGGGGTTGGTTATAACCCTGATCCACTATTAAAGGCCTGGGGCTGGTTATAACCCTGATCTACTATTAAAGGCTGGTTATAACCCTGATCCACTATTAAAGGCTGGTTATAACCCTGATCCACTATTAAAGGCTGGTTATAACCCTGATCCACTATTAAAGGCCTGGGGCTGGTTATAACCCTGATCTACTATTAAAGGCTGGTTATAACCCTGATCTACTATTAAAGGCCTGGGGTTGGTTATAACCCTGATCCACTATTAAAGGCTGATTATAACCCTGATCTACTATTAAAGGCTGGTTATAACCCTGCTCCACTATTAAAGGCTGGTTATAACCCTGATCCACTATTAAAGGCTGGTTATAACCCTGATCCACTATTAAAGGCTGGTTATAACCCTGATCCACTATTAAAGGCTGGTTATAACCCTGATCCACTATTAAAGGCTGGTTATAACCCTGATCCACTATTAAAGGCTGGTTATAACCCTGATCCACTATTAAAGGCCTGGGACTGGTTATAACCCTGATCCACTATTAAAGGCTGGTTATAACCCTGATCCACTATTAAAGGCCTGGGGTTGGTTATAACCCTGATCCACTATTAAAGGCCTGGGGTTGGTTATAACCCTGATCCACTATTAAAGGCCTGGCACAGCATCTCAGAGTACAAGTGCCGATCTAAGATCAGTTTAGCCTCGGATCTAGGATCAGCACTCCTACTCTGAAACGGTTGATCCATGTACAGGCGCTGTGGAGAAACAGACCAGGAACAGACAGAAGGTAGCTGCAGAACAGAACGATGAGGGAACCTGTAAGTCTATATGAAAACGTTAAATCCATCCTACTACCGAGTACAAGTGCTGATCTAGGATCAGTTTAGCCTAGGATCTAGGATCAGTTTAGCCTAGGATCTAGGATCAGTTTAGCCTAGGATCTAGGATCAGTTTAGCCTAGGATCTAGGATCAGTTTAGCCTAGGATCTAGGATCAGTTTAGCCTAGGATCTAGGATCAGTTTAGCCTAGGATCTAGGATCAGTTTAGCCTAGGATCTAGGATCAGTTTAGCCTAGGATCTAGGATCAGTTTAGCCTAGGATCTCGGATCAGTTTAGCCTAGGATCTAGGATCAGTTTAGCCTAGGATCTAGGATCAGTTTAGCCTAGGATCTAGGATCAGTTTAGTCTAGGATCTACATTTACATTTACATTTAAGTCATTTAGCAGACGCTCTTAGGATCAGTTTAGCCTAGGATCTCGGATCAGTTTAGCCTAGGATCTAGGATCAGTTTAGCCTAGGATCTAGGATCAGTTTAGCCTAGGATCTAGGATTAGTTTAGCCTAGGATCTACATTTACATTTACATTTAAGTCATTTAGCAGACGCTCTTAGGATCAGTTTAGCCTAGGATCTCGGATCAGTTTAGCCTAGGATCTAGGATCAGTTTAGCCTAGGATCTAGGATCAGTTTAGCCTAGGATCTAGGATCAGTTTAGCCTAGGATCTACATTTACATTTACATTTAAATCATTTAGCAGACGCTCTTAGGATCAGTTTAGCCTAGGATCTCGGATCAGTTTAGCCTAGGATCTAGGATCAGTTTAGACTAGGATCTAGGATCAGTTTAGCCTAGGATCTAGGATCAGTTTAGCCTAGGATCTAGGATCAGTTTAGCCTAGGATCTAGGATCAGTCTAGGATCTAGGATCAGTTTAGCCTAGGATCTAGGATCAGTTTAGCCTAGGATCTAGGATCAGTCTAGCCTAGGATCTAGGATCAGTCTAGCCTAGGATCTAGGATCAGTCTAGGATCTAGGATCAGTTTAGCCTAGGATCTAGGATCAGTTTAGCCTAGGATCTAGGATCAGTTTAGCCTAGGATCTAGGATCAGATTAGCCTAGGATCTAGGATCAGTTTAGCCTAGGATCTACATTTACATTTACATTTAAGTCATTTAGCAGACGCTCTTAGGATCAGTTTAGCCTAGGATCTCGGATCAGTTTAGCCTAGGATCTAGGATCAGTTTAGCCTAGGATCTAGGATCAGTTTAGCCTAGGATCTACATTTACATTTACATTTAAGTCATTTAGCAGACGCTCTTAGGATCAGTTTAGCCTAGGATCTCGGATCAGTTTAGCCTAGGATCTAGGATCAGTTTAGCCTAGGATCTAGGATCAGTTTAGACTAGGATCTAGGATCAGTTTAGCCTAGGATCTAGGATCAGTTTAGCCTAGGATCTAGGATCAGTTTAGCCTAGGATCTAGGATCAGTTTAGCCTAGGATCTACATTTACATTTAAGTCATTTAGCAGACACTCTTAGGATCAGTTTAGCCTAGGATCTCGGATCAGTTTAGCCTAGGATCTAGGATCAGTTTAGCCTAGGATCTAGGATCAGTTTAGCCTAGGATCTAGGATCAGTTTAGCCTAGGATCTAGGATCAGTCTAGGATCTAGGATCAGTTTAGCCTAGGATCTAGGATCAGCACTCCTACTCTGAAACGGTTGATCCATACAGACGACAGTGGTTGGCGTCAGCGCTCTGCTCTTCTGCAGTTCAACCTTCCCGTAAACCAACATACGACTGGCTCTCTCTTCTCACAAAGCAAAGTAGCAACACTGTACAAGCAGAGGGCCTGACATCCTAGGTTAGATCCCAAATAGCACCCTATTTTCAAAGTCAGTGCACTACTTCGGGTCAAAAGTAGTGCACTTAAAAAAAGGGGATAGGGTGCCATAGGGCTCTGGTCTAAAGTAGTGCACTATATATAGGGAATAGGGTTCCATAGGGCTCTGGTCTAAAGTAGTGCACTATGTAGGGAATAGGGTGCCATAGGGCTCTGGTCTAAAGTAGTGCACTATATAGGGAATAGGGTTCCATAGGGCTCTGGTCTAAAGTAGTGCACTATAAAGGGAATAGGGTTCCATAGGGCTCTGGTCTAAAGTAGTGCACTATAAAGGGAATAGGGTTCCATAGGGCTCTGGTCTAAAGTAGTGCACTATAAAGGGAATAGGGTTCCATAGGGCTCTGGTCTAAAGTAGTGCACTATAAAGGGAATAGGGTTCCATAGGGCTCTGGTCTAAAGTAGTGCACTATAAAGGGAATAGGGTTCCATAGGGCTCTGGTCTAAAGTAGTGCACTATGTAGGGAATAGGGTTCCATAGGGCTCTGGTCTAAAGTAGTGCACTATATAGGGAATAGGGTTCCATAGGGCTCTGGTCTAAAGTAGTGCACTATATAGGGAATAGGGTTACATAGAGCTCTGGTCTAAAGTAGTGCACTATATAGGGAATAGGGTTCCATAGGGCTCTGGTCTAAAGTAGTGCACTATATAGGGAATAGGGCTCTGGTCTAAAGTAGTGCATTATATAGGGAATAGGGCTCTGGTCTAAAGTAGTGCACTATATAGGGAATAGGGCTCTGGTCTAAAGTAGTGCACTATATAGGGAATAGGGTTCCATAGGGCTCTGGTCTAAAGTAGTGCACTATATAGGGAATAGGGCTCTGGTCTAAAGTGGTGCACTACAAAAGGGGCAAGGGTTCCATTTGGGACGGAGGCCCTCCTCTCCGGGTGACGGCGTTAACTTCACAACTCACTGGGACCAAAAGAGTTAAAGACCATAGAAACTTAAAGAGAGACCGAACGACAACAAGTCGGCTGTGTTGGGCTGATACATCAGAGAACAAAGAGATATGAGAGAGGTTGTTTAAAGCACTAGAATGTTACTGTGTTCAACAACAACAACAACAACAACGTGAATAGACATTCTAATGTGTCTAACGGCCGACTACGACAGAAACCCAAGAGCAAAGCTGCTTACATTTCTCATCAAATAAGCCTGAGCTTGAGACCTGGGGGGCGGAGTACAGTTTACCAGACCTGGGGGAAGGAGTACGGTTTACCAGACCTGGGGGGAAGGAGTACGGTTTACCAGACCTGGGGGGAAGGAGTACGGTTTACCAGACCTGGGGGGGTAACGGAGTACGGTTTACCAGACCTGGGGGAAGGAGTACGGTTTACCAGACCTGGGGGAAACGGAGTACGGTTTACCAGACCTGGGGGGGAGAGTACGGTTTACCAGACCTGGGGGGGGGAGTACGGTTTACCAGACCTGGGGGGGAGTACGGTTTACCAGACCTGGGGGAAACGGAGTACGGTTTACCAGACCTGGGGGGGAGAGTACGGTTTACCAGACCTGGGGGGGGGGGGAGTACGGTTTACCAGACCTGGGGGGGAGTACGGTTTACCAGACCTGGGGGGGGGTACGGTTTACCAGACCTGGGGGAAGGAGTACAGTTTACCAGACCTGGGGTGGGGGAAGGAGTACAGTTTACCAGACCTGGGGTGGGGAAGGAGTACGGTTTACCAGACCTGGGGGGGAGGAGTACGGTTTACCAGACCTGGGGGGGGGAGTACGGTTTACCAGACCTGGGGGGAAGGAGTACGGTTTACCAGACCTGGGGGGAGGAGTACGGTTTACCAGACCTGGGGGGAAGGAGTACGGTTTACCAGACCTGGGGGGGGAGGAGTACGGTTTACCAGACCTGGGGGAAACGGAGTACGGTTTACCAGACCTGGGGAAACGGAGTACGGTTTACCAGACCTGGGGGAAACGGAGTACGGTTTACCAGACCTGGGGGAAACGGAGTACGGTTTACCAGACCTGGGGGGGAAACGGAGTACGGTTTACCAGACCTGGGGGGGGGGACGGAGTGCGGTTTACCAGACCTGAGGGGGAAACGGAGTACGGTTTACCAGACCTGGGCGGGGGAAAGGAGTACGGTTTACCAGACCTAGGGGGGAGGAGGGAAACGGAGTACGGTTGGTGTTCCATATAGTGTTGGTGTTCTATATAGTGTTGGTGTTCTATATAGTGTTGGTGTTCTATATAGCGTTAGTGTTCTATATAGTGTTGGTGTTCTATAGAGTGTTGGTGTTCTATATAGTGTTGGTGTTCTATATAGTGTTGGTGTTCTATATAGTGTTAGTGTTCTATAGAGTGTTGGTGTTCTATAGAGTGTTGGTGTTCTATATAGTGTAGGTGTTCTATATAGTGTTGGTGTTCTATATAGTGCTGGTGTTCTATATAGTGCTGGTGTTCTATATAGTGCTGGTGTTCTATATAGTGTTGGTGTTCTATATAGTGTTGGTGTTCTATATAGTGTTGGTGTTCTATATAGTGTTGGTGCTGGTGTTCTATATAGTGTTGGTGTTCTATAGAGTGTTGGTGTTCTATAGAGTGCTGGTGTTCTATAGAGTGTTGGTGTTCTATATAGTGTTGGTGTTCTATATAGTGTTGGTGTTCTATATAGTGTTGGTGTTCTATATAGTGTTGGTGTTCTATATAGTGTTGATGTTCTATATAGTGTTGGTGTTCTATATAGTGTTGGTGTTCTATATAGTGTTGGTGTTCTATATAGTGTTGGTGTTCTATATAGTGTAGGTGTTCTATATAGTGTAGGTGTTGGTGTTCTATATAGTGTTGGTGTTCTATATAGTGTTGGTGTTCTATATAGTGTAGGTGTTCTATATAGTGTAGGTGTTGGTGTTCTATATAGTGTTGGTGTTCTATAGAGTGTTGGTGTTCTATATAGTGTAGGTGTTCTATATAGTGTAGGTGTTGGTGTTCTATATAGTGTTGGTGTTCTATATAGTGTTGGTGTTCTATATAGTGTTGGTGTTCTATATAGTGTTGGTGTTCTATATAGTGTTGGTGTTCTATATAGTGTTGGTGTTCTATATAGTGTAGGTGTTCTATATAGTGTAGGTGTTGGTGTTCTATATAGTGTTGGTGTTCTATATAGTGTTGGTGTTCTATATAGTGTAGGTGTTCTATATAGTGTAGGTGTTGGTGTTCTATATAGTGTTGGTGTTCTATATAGTGTTGGTGTTCTATATAGTGTTGGTGTTCTATATAGTGTAGGTGTTCTATATAGTGTAGGTGTTGGTGTTCTATATAGTGTTGGTGTTCTATATAGTGTTGGTGTTCTATATAGTGTTGGTGTTCTATATAGTGTTGGTGTTCTATATAGTGTTGGTGTTCTATATAGTGTTGGTGTTCTATATAGTGTAGGTGTTGGTGTTCTATATAGTGTTGGTGTTCTATATAGTGTAGGTGTTCTATATAGTGTAGGTGTTCTATATAGTGTTGGTGTTCTATATAGTGTTGGTGTTCTATATAGTGTTGGTGTTCTATATAGTGTTGGTGTTCTATATAGTGTAGGTGTTGGTGTTCTATATAGTGTTGGTGTTCTATATAGTGTTGGTGTTCTATATAGTGTTGGTGTTCTATATAGTGTTGGTGTTCTATATAGTGTTGGTGTTCTATATAGTGTTGGTGTTCTATATAGTGGTGGTGTTCTATATAGTGTTGGTGTTCTATAGAGTGTTGGTGTTCTATATAGTGTTGGTGTTCTATATAGTGTTGGTGTTCTATATAGTGTTGGTGTTCTATATAGTGTTGGTGTTCTATATAGTGTAGGTGTTCTATATAGTGTTGGTGTTCTATATAGTGTTGGTGTTCTATATAGTGTTGGTGTTCTATATAGTGTTGGTGTTCTATATAGTGTAGGTGTTCTATATAGTGTAGGTGTTGGTGTTCTATATAGTGTTGGTGTTCTATAGAGTGTTGGTGTTCTATATAGTGTAGGTGTTCTATATAGTGTAGGTGTTGGTGTTCTATATAGTGTTGGTGTTCTATATAGTGTTGGTGTTCTATATAGTGTTGGTGTTCTATATAGTGTTGGTGTTCTATATAGTGTTGGTGTTCTATATAGTGTTGGTGTTCTATATAGTGTAGGTGTTCTATATAGTGTAGGTGTTGGTGTTCTATATAGTGTTGGTGTTCTATATAGTGTTGGTGTTCTATATAGTGTAGGTGTTCTATATAGTGTAGGTGTTGGTGTTCTATATAGTGTTGGTGTTCTATATAGTGTTGGTGTTCTATATAGTGTTGGTGTTCTATATAGTGTAGGTGTTCTATATAGTGTAGGTGTTGGTGTTCTATATAGTGTTGGTGTTCTATATAGTGTTGGTGTTCTATATAGTGTTGGTGTTCTATATAGTGTTGGTGTTCTATATAGTGTTGGTGTTCTATATAGTGTTGGTGTTCTATATAGTGTAGGTGTTGGTGTTCTATATAGTGTTGGTGTTCTATATAGTGTAGGTGTTCTATATAGTGTAGGTGTTCTATATAGTGTTGGTGTTCTATATAGTGTTGGTGTTCTATATAGTGTTGGTGTTCTATATAGTGTTGGTGTTCTATATAGTGTAGGTGTTGGTGTTCTATATAGTGTTGGTGTTCTATATAGTGTTGGTGTTCTATATAGTGTTGGTGTTCTATATAGTGTTGGTGTTCTATATAGTGTTGGTGTTCTATATAGTGTTGGTGTTCTATATAGTGTTGGTGTTCTATAGAGTGTTGGTGTTCTATATAGTGTTGGTGTTCTATATAGTGTTGGTGTTCTATATAGTGTTGGTGTTCTATATAGTGTTGGTGTTCTATATAGTGTAGGTGTTCTATATAGTGTTGGTGTTCTATATAGTGTTGGTGTTCTATATAGTGTTGGTGTTCTATATAGTGTTGGTGTTCTATATAGTGTAGGTGTTCTATATAGTGTAGGTGTTGGTGTTCTATATAGTGTAGGTGTTGGTGTTCTATATAGTGTTGGTGTTCTATATAGTGCTGGTGTTCTATATAGTGTTGGTGTTCTATATAGTGTTGGTGTTCTATATAGTGTTGGTGTTCTATATAGTGTAGGTGTTCTATATAGTGTAGGTGTTCTATATAGTGTTGGTGTTCTATATAGTGTTGTGAGGTGTGTTTTAATAAGGGCTGCTGGGCGTGATCGTGAGGGTAATCGTGATCGCTCTCTAAATCCTGGGTACTTTACCAAAATTCATATAAACAAAAGGAGCTTGTTGTGGCAGGTTTAGTGGGTTGGCTCGGGCCAAACATAGAAATGAGAGGGGGAGAGAGGGGGAGAGAAGAGGGGGAGAGAGAAGAGAGACAGAGAGACAGAGAGAGAGAGAGAGAAGAGAGGGGGAGAGAGGGGGAGAGAAGAGAGGGGGAGAGAGAGAGAGAGAGAGAGAGAAGAGAGGGGGAGAGAGGGAGAGAGAGAGAGAGAGAGAGAGAGAGAGAGAGAGAGAGAGAGAGAGAGAGAAGAGAGGGGGAGAGAGAGAGAGAGAGAGAAGAGAGGGGGAGAGAGAGAGAGAGAGAGAGAGAGAGAGAAGAGAGGGGGGAGAGAGAGAGAGAGAGAGGGAGAAGAGAGAGAAGAGAGGGGGACAGAGACAGAGACAGAGAGAGAGAGAGAGAGAGAGAGAGAGAGAGAGAGAGAGAGAGAGAGAGAGAGAGAGAGAGAGAGAGAGAGAGACAGAGAGAGAGAGAGAGGGAGAAGAGAGAGAAGAGAGGGGGACGGAGAAGAGAGAGAAGAGAGGGGGGACAGAGACAGAGACAGAAGAGAGAGAGAGAGAGAGAGAGAGAGAGAGAGAGAGAGAGAGAGAGAGAGAGAGAGAGAGACAGAGAGACAGAGAGACAGAGAGACAGAGAGACAGAGAGACAGAGAGACAGAGAGACAGAGAGACAGAGAGACAGAGAG
>NW_025746881.1:40000-57500 GCF_021184085.1 Oncorhynchus gorbuscha
CAACACTTCAATGTAGTGGACAGTGTCTGAGATACTATGAGGTAGAGAACCCAACACTTCAATGTAGTGGACAGTGTCTGAGATACTGAGGTAGAGAACCCAACACTTCAATGTAGTGGACAGTGTCTGAGATACTGAGACTGAGGTAGAGAACCCAACACTTCAATGTAGTGGACAGTGTCTGAGATACTGTGAAGTAGAGAACCCAACACTTCAATGTAGTGGACAGTGTCTGAGATACTGAGGTAGAGGTAGAGAACCCAGCACTTCAATGTAGTGGACAGTGTCTGAGATACTGAGGTAGAGAACCCAACACTTCAATGTAGTGGACAGTGTCTGAGATACTGAGGTAGAGAACCCAACACTTCAATGTAGTGGACAGTGTCTGAGATACTGTGAGGTAGAGAACCCAACACTTCAATGTAGTGGACAGTGTCTGAGATACTGAGACTGAGGTAGAGAACCAAACACTTCAATGTAGTGGACAGTGTCTGAGATACTGTGAGGTAGAGAACCCAGCATAGGGAAATCTCCTGGTGTTCCCTAACAGTAAGGGGTTACTATGGAAACATCCCTGTGTTTCCTAACGTTAAGGGGTTACTATGGAAACCTACTGGTGTTCCCTAACAGTAAGGGGTTACTATGGAAACCTCCTGGTGTTCCCTAACAGTACGGGGTTACTATGGACACCTCCTGGTGTTTCCTAACAGTAAGGGGTTACTATGGAAACCTCATGGTGGTTACTATGGAAACCTCCTGGTGTTTCCTAACAGTAAGGTGTTACTATGGAAACCTCCTGGTGTTTCCTAACAGTAAGGGAGGACTATGGTAATCGGTAATCAGGCCGTAATGAGGTATAAGAGCTGTGCTGCCTAGTTAGTATGACATCACTCATGTAGAGCTCAGCTCATGGCCACTGTGTGTGTGTGTGTTAGTGATGTGTGTGTTAGTGATGTGTGTGTTAGTGATGTGTGTGTGTTAGTGATGTGTGTGTGTTAGTGATGTGTGTATTTAGTGATGTTTGTGTGTTAGTGATGTTTGTGCCTGGTGTGTGAGCCTGGTGTGTGTATGTGTGTGTGTTACTGTGGGCCTGGTGTGTGTGTATGTGTGTGTGTGTGTGTGTGTGTGTGGGCCTGGTGTGTGTGTATGTGTGTGTGTGTGTGTGGGCCTGGTGTGTGTGTATGTGTGTGTGTGTGTGTGTGTGTGTGTGTGTGTGTGGGCCTGGTGTGTGTGTATGTGTGTGTGTTAGTGTGGGCCTGGTGTGTGTGTATGTGTGTGTGTTAGTGTGGGCCTGGTGTGTGTGTTAGTGTGGGCCTGGTGTGTGTGTATGTGTGTGTGTTAGTGTGGGCCTGGTGTGTGTGTATGTGTGTGTGTTAGTGTGGGCCTGGTGTGTGTGTGTTAGTGTGGGCCTGTTCTACCTCTGCTCTCTCTGATGACCCCCCCCCCCCACCTACATTTCCATGTCATCATCAACAGAACCAGCTGCCCCTCTGCAGAACTGACTAGCGAGCTACACGTTTATCACAACACATTAAACCACATTTAGGGGCTCCTGAGGGGAGCAGTGGTCTAAGGTACTACAGACCCTGGTTCAATCCCGGGTTGTATCACAGTGGTCTAAGGTACTACAGACCCTGGTTCAATCCCGGGATGTATCACAGTGGTCTAAGGTACTAGAGGCCCTGGTTCGATTCCAGGCTGTATCACAGTGGTCTAAGGTACTACAGACCCTGGTTCGATTCCAGGCTGTATCACAGTGGTCTAAGGTACTGCATCTCAGTGCTAGAGGCGTCACTACAGACCCTGGTTCAATCCCGGGATGTATCACAGTGGTCTAAGGTACTACAGGCCCTGGTTCGATTCCAGGCTGTATCACAGTGGTCTAAGGTACTACAGACCCTGGTTCAATCCTGGGTTGTATCACAGTGGTCTAAGGTACTACAGACCCTGGTTCAATCCCGGGCTGCATCACAGTGGTCTAAGGTACTACAGACACTGGTTCGATTCCAGGCTGTATCACAACAGTCTACGCACTGCATCTCAGTGCTAGAGGCGTCACTACAGACCCTGGTTCAATTCCAGGCTGTATCACAGTGGTCTAAGGTACTGCATCTCAGTGCTAGAGGTGTCACTACAGACCCTGGTTCGAATCCAGGCTGTATCACAGCGGTCTAAGGTACTGCATCTCAGTGCTAGAGGCGTCACCACAGACCTTGGTTCCAATCCAGGCTGTATCACAACTGGCAGTGATTGGGAGTCCCACAGGGCGGTACACAATTGGCCCAACGTCTTCCTGGTTAGTGTTTGGCCGGGGTAGACTTTGTAAATAATGACTTGCATCATAAAAATAATGTTTCAACAAATTTAAAAAAAATGTGTAACGACACATAAAAACCACATTTATAAGGACACATAAAAAACACATTTATAAGGACACATAAAAAACACATTTATAAGGACACATAAAAAACACATTTATAAGGACACATAAAAAACACATTTATAAGGACACATAAAAAACACATTTATAAGGACACATAAAAACCACATTGATAAGGACACATCAAAACCACATTGATAAGGACACATCAAAACCACATTGATAAGGACACATCAAAACCACATTGATAAGGACACATCAAAACCACATTGATAAGGACACATAAAAACCACATTGATAAGGACACATAAAAACCACATTTATAAGGACACATAAAAAACACATTGATAAGGACACATAAAAACCACATTTATAAGGACACATAAAAACCACATTTATAAGGACACATCAAAACCACATTTATAAGGACACATAAAAACCACATTTATAAGGACACATAAAAACCACATTGATAAGGACACATAAAAACCACATTGATAAGGACACATAAAAACCACATTTATAAGGACACATGGAAACCACATTGATAAGGACACATCAAAACCACATTGATAAGGACACATCAAAACCACATTGATAAGGACACATCAAAACCACATTGATAAGGACACATGGAAACCACATTGATAAGGACACATCAAAACCACATTGATAAGGACACATCAAAACCACATTGATAAGGACACATAAAAACCACATTGATAAGGACACATTAAACCACGTGTGTGTTTGGGCCAGTAGATCCATAAAGAGGAACACATCTAAACCACGTGTGTGTGTGTGTGTGTGTGTGTGTGTGTGTGTGTGTGTGTGTGTGTGTGTGTGTGTGTGTGTGTGTGTGTGTGTGTGTGTGTGTTAGCCTGGTGTGTGTGTGTGTGTGTGTGTGTGTGTGTGTGTGTGTGTGTGTGTGTTAGCCTGGTGTGTGTGTGTGTGTGTGTGTGTTAGCCTGGTGTGTGTGTGTGTGTGTGTGTGTTAGCCTGGTGTGTGTGTGTGTATGTTAGCCTGGTGTGTGTGTGTGTTAGCCTGGTGTGTGTGTGTGTGTGTGTTAGCCTGGTGTGTGTGTGTTAGCCTGGTGTGTGTGTGTGTTAGCCTGGTGTGTGTGTGTGTGTGTGTGTGTGTGTGTGTGTGTGTGTGTGTGTGTGTGTGTGTGTGTGTGTGTGTGTGTGTGTGTGTGTGTGTGTGTGTGTGTGTGTGTGTGTGTGTGTGTGAGCCTGGTGTGTGTGTGTGTGTGAGCCTGGTGTGTGTGTGTGTGTGAGCCTGGTGTGTGTGTGTGTGTGTTAGCCTGGTGTGTGTGTGTGTGTTAGCCTGGTGTGTGTGTGTGTATGTTAGCCTGGTGTGTGTGTGTGTGTGTTAGCCTGGTGTGTGTGTGTGTGTGTGTGTTAGCCTGGTGTGTGTGTGTGTGTGTGTGTTAGCCTGGTGTGTGTGTGTGTGTGTGTGTGTGTGTGTGTGTGTGTGTTAGCCTGGGGTGTGTGTGTGTGTGTGTGTGTGTGTGTGTGTGTGTGTGTGTGTGTGTGTGTGTGTGTGTGTGTGTGTGTGTGTGTGTGTGTGTGTGTGTGTGTTAGCCTGGTGTGTGTGTGTGTTTGGGCCAGTAGATCCATAAAGAGGAACACGTCCATAATGATATTCAACAACAACACTGAGGGCTTCTTCTGGATTACATCTTTACTATTTCAACTAGGACTGCTGTGTGGCTGGCTGGGTGGGTGTGTGTGTGTTAGCCTGGTGTGTGTGTGTGTGTGTGTGTGTGTGTGTGTGTGTGTGTGTGTGTGTGTGTGTGTGTGTGTGTGTGTGTGTTAGTGTAGGCCTGTTGTGTGTGTGTGTGTGTGTGTTTGTTAGTGTAGGCCTGTTGTGTGTGTGTGTGTGTGTGTGTTTGTTAGTGTAGGCCTGTTGTGTGTGTGTGTGTGTGTGTGTTTGTTAGTGTAGGCCTGTGTGTGTGTGTGTGTGTGTGTGTGTGTGTGTGTGTGTGTGTGTGTGTGTGTGTGTGTGTGTGTGTGTGTGTGTGTGTGTGTGTGGGCCTGTTCTATCTCTGCTCTCTCTGATGTCTGATGTCTCACAGCAGGCCTTGCCTCCTCCTCCTCCTCTAATACACTGATCAGCTCTATACTGCTGCCCTCCTCCTCTAATACACTGATCTGCTCTATACTGCTGCCCCCTCCTTCTCTAATACACTGATCAGCTCTATACTGCTGCCCCTCCTCTAATACACTGATCAGCTCTATACTGCTGCCCCTCCTCCTCTAATACACTGATCAGCTCTATACTGCTGCCTCCACCTCCTCTAATACACTGATCAGCTCTATACTGCTGCCTCCTCCTCTAATACACTGATCAGCTCTATACTGCTGCCTCCTCCTCCTCCAATACACTGATCAGCTCTATACTGCTGCCTCCTCCTCCTCCTCTAATACACTGATCAGCTCTATACTGCTGCCCCCTCCTCTAATACACTGATCAGCTTTATACTGCCTCCTCCTCCTCTAATACACTGATCAGCTCTATACTGCTGCCTCCTCCTCTAATACACTGATCAGCTCTATACTGCCTACCCCTCCTCTAATACACTGATCAGCTCTATACTGCCTCCTCCTCCTCTAATACACTGATCAGCTCTATACTGCTGCCCCCTCCTCTAATACACTGATCAGCTCTATACTGCTGCCCCCTCCTCTAATACACTGATCAGCTCTATACTGCTGCCCCCTCCTCCTCTAATACACTGATCAGCTCTATACTGCCCCCTCCTCTAATACACTGATCAGCTCTATACTGCCCCCTCCTCTAATACACTGATCAGCTCTATACTGCTGCCTCCTCCTCCTCTAATACACTAACCAGCTATATACTGCCGCCTCCTCCTCCTCTAATACACTGATCAGCTCCATACTGCTGCCTCCTCCTCTAATACACTGATCAGCTCTATACTGCCTCCTCCTCCTCTAATACACTGATCAGCTCTTTACTGCTGCCCCCTCCTCTAATACACTGATCAGCTCTTTACTGCTGCCCCCTCCTCCTCTAATACACTGATCAGCTCTTTACTGCTGCCCCCTCCTCCTCTAATACACTGATCAGCTCTTTACTGCTGCCCCCTCCTCCTCTAATACACTGATCAGCTCTATACTGCTGCCTCCTCCTCTAATACACTGATCAGCTCTATACTGCTGCCCCCTCCTCTAATACACTGATCAGCTCTATACTGCTGCCCCCTCATCTAATACACTGATCAGCTCTATACTGCTGCCTCCTCCTCTAATACACTGATCAGCTCTATACTGCCCCCTCCTCCTCTAATACACTGATCAGCTCTATACTGCTGCCCCCTCCTCCTCTAATACACTGATCAGCTCTATACTGCTGCCCCCTCCTCTAATACACTGATCAGCTCTATACTGCTGCCCCCTCCTCCTCTAATACACTGACCAGCTCTATACTGCTGCCTCCTCCTCCTCCTCCTCCAATACACCGATCAGCTCTATACTGCTGCCTCCTCTTCCTCTAATACACTGATCAGCTCTATACTGCTGCCTCCTCCTCGAATACACTGATCAGCTCTATACTGCTGCCTCCTCCTCCTCTAATACACTGATCAGCTCTATACTGCTGCCTCCTCCTCCTCTAATACACTGATCAGCTCTATACTGCTGCCTCCTCCTCCTCTAATACACTGATCAGCTCTATACTGCTGCCCGTCCTCCTCTAATACACTGATCAGCTCTATACTACTGCCTCCTCCTCCTCTAATACACTGATCAGCTCTATACTGGGTGGGGTCCACTATATGGGTCCACTATATGGCAGGGTGGGATCCACTATATGGCAGTGTGGGGTCCACTATATGGCAGTGTGGGGTCCACTATATGGGTCCACTATATGGGTCCACTATATGGGTCCACTATATGGGTCCATTATATGGCAGTGTGGGGTCCACTATATGGGTCCACTATATGTGTCACCTATATGGGTCACCTATATGGCAGTGTGGGGTCCACTATATGGCAGTGTGGGGTCCACTATATGGCAGTATGGGGTCCACTATATGGGTCCACTATATGGCAGTGTGGGGTCCACTATATGGCAGTGTGGGGTCCACTATATGGGTCCACTATATGGCAGTGTGGGGTCCACTATATGGCAGTGTGGGGTCCACTATATGACAGTGTGGGGTCCACTATATGGCAGTGTGGGGTCCACTATATGGCAGTGTGGGGTCCACTATATGGCAGTGTGGGGTCCACTATATGGCAGTGTGGGGTCCACTATATGGCAGTGTGGGGTCCACTATATGGCAGTGTGGGGTCCACTATATGGCAGTGTGGGGTCCACTATATGGGTCCACTATATGGCAGTGTGGGGTCCACTATATGGGTCCACTATATGGCAGTGTGGGGTCCACTATATGGGGTCCACTATATGGCAGTGTGGGGTCCACTATATGGCAGTGTGGGGTCCACTATATGGCAGTGTGGGGTCCACTATATGGGTCCACTATATGGCAGTGTGGGGTCCACTATATGGCAGTGTGGGGTCCACTATATGGCAGTGTGGGGTCCACTATATGGCAGTGTGGGGTCCACTATATGGCAGTGTGGGGTCCACTATATGGCAGTGTGGGGTCCACTATATGGCAGTGTGGGGTCCACTATATGGCAGTGTGGGGTCCACTATATGGCAGTGTGGGGTCCACTATATGGGTCCACTATATGGCAGTGTGGGGTCCACTATATGGGTCCACTATATGGCAGTGTGGGGTCCACTATATGGGTCCACTATATGGCAGTGTGGGGTCCACTATATGGCAGTGTGGGGTCCACTATATGGGTCCACTATATGGGTCCACTATATGGCAGTGTGGGGTCCACTATATGGGTCCACTATATGGTAGTGTGGGGTCCACTATATGGGTCCACTATATGGTAGTGTGGGGTCCACTATATGGCAGTGTGGGGTCCACTATATGGCAGTGTGGGGTCCACTATATGGCAGTGTGGGGTCCACTATATGGGTCCACTATATGGTAGTATGGGGTCCACTATATGGCAGTGTGGGGTCCACTATATGGGTCCACTATATGGCAGTGTGGGGTCCACTATATGGGTCCACTATATGGGTCCACTATATGGTAGTGTGGGGTCCACTATATGGATCCACTATATGGGTCCACTATATGGGTCCACTATATGGCAGTGTGGGGTCCACTATATGGGTCCACTATATGGTAGTGTGGGGTCCACTATATGGGTCCACTATATGGCAGTGTGGGGTCCACTATATGGGTCCACTATATGGTAGTGTGGGGTCCACTATATGGCAGTATGGGGTCCACTATATGGGTCCACTATATGGCAGTATGGGGTCCACTATATGGCAGGGTGGGGTCCACTATATGGCAGTGTGGGGTCCACTATATGGCAGTATGGGGTCCACTATATGGCAGTATGGGGTCCACTATATGGGTCCACTATATGGGTCCACTATATGGCAGTGTGGGGTCCACTATATGGGTCCACTATATGGGTCCACTATATGGCAGTATGGGGTCCACTGTATGAGTTCTCTATATGGGTCCACTATATGGCGGTGTGGGGTCCACTATATGGCAGTGTGGGGTCCACTATATGGCAGTGTGGGGTCCACTATATGGCAGTGTGGGGTCCACTATATGGCATTGTGGGGTCCACTATATGGCATTGTGGGGTCCACTATATGGCAGTGTGGGGTCCACTATATGGCAGTGTGGGGTCCACTATATGGCAGTGTGGGGTCCACTATATGGCAGTGTGGGGTCCACTATATGGCAGTGTGGGGTCCACTATATGGCAGTGTGGGGTCCACTATATGGCAGTGTGGGGTCCACTATATGGCAGTGTGGGGTCCACTATATGGCAGTGTGGGGTCCACTATATGGCAGTGTGGGGTCCACTATATGGCAGTGTGGGGTCCACTATATGGCAGTGTGGGGTCCACTATATGGCAGTGTGGGGTCCACTATATGGCAGTGTGGGGTCCACTATATGGCAGTGTGGGGTCCACTATATGGCAGTGTGGGGTCCACTATATGGCAGTGTGGGGTCCACTATATGGCAGTGTGGGGTCCACTATATGGCAGTGTGGGGTCCACTATATGGCAGTGTGGGGTCCACTATATGGCAGTGTGGGGTCCACTATATGGCAGTGTGGGGTCCACTATATGGCAGTATGGGGTCCACTATATGGGTCCACTATATGGCAGTGTGGGGTCCACTATATGGCAGTGTGGGGTCCACTATATGGCAGTGTGGGGTCCACTATATGGCAGTGTGGGGTCCACTATATGGGTCCACTATATGGGTCCACTATATGGGTCCACTATATGGCAGTGTGGGGTCCACTATATGGCAGTGTGGGCTCCACTATATGGGTCCACTATATGGCAGTGTGGGGTCCAATATATATCAGTGTGGGGTCCACTATATGGCAGTGTGGGGTCCACTATATGGCAGTGTGGGGTCCACTATATGGCAGTGTGGGGTCCACTATATGGCAGTGTGGGGTCCACTATATGGCAGTGTGCGGTCCACTATATGGCAGTATGGGGTCCACTATATGGCAGTGTGGGGTCCACTATATGGCAGTGTGGGGTCCACTATATGGCAGTGTGGGGTCCACTATATGGGTCCACTATATGGCAGTGTGGGGTCCACTATATGGCAGTATGGGGTCCACTATATGGCAGTATGGGGTCCACTATATGGCAGTGTGGGGTCCACTATATGGCAGTGTGGGGTCCACTATATGGCAGTGTGGGGTCCACTATATGGCAGTGTGGGGTCCACTATATGGTAGTGTGGGGTCCACTATATGGTAGTGTGGGGTCCACTATATGGTAGTGTGGGGTCCACTATATGGCAGTGTGGGGTCCACTATATGGCAGTGTGGGGTCCACTATATGGCAGTGTGGGGTCCACTATATGGCAGTATGGGGTCCACTATATGGGTCCACTATATGGCAGTGTGGGGTCCACTATGTGGCAGTGTGGGGTCCACTATGTGGCAGTGTGGGGTCCACTATGTGGCAGTGTGGGGTCCACTATGTGGCAGTGTGGGGTCCACTATGTGGCAGTGTGGGGTCCACTATGTGGCAGTGTGGGGTCCACTATGTGGCAGTGTGGGGTCCACTATATGGGTCCACTATATGGGTCCACTATATGGGTCCACTATATGGTAGTGTGGGGTCCACTATATGGGTCCACTATATGGGTCCACTATATGGCAGTGTGGGGTCCACTATGTGGCAGTGTGGGGTCCACTATGTGGCAGTGTGGGGTCCACTATATGGCAGTGTGGGGTCCACTATGTGGCAGTGTGGGGTCCACTATATGGCAGTGTGGGGTCCACTATGTGGCAGTGTGGGGTCCACTATATGGCAGTGTGGGGTCCACTATGTGGCAGTGTGGGGTCCACTATATGGCAGTATGGGGTCCACTATATGGCAGTATGGGGTCCACTATATGGCAGTATGGGGTACACTATATGGCAGTGTGGGGTCCACTATATGGCAGTGTGGGGTCCACTATATGGCAGTGTGGGGTCCACTATATGGCAGTGTGGGGTCCACTATATGGTAGTGTGGGGTCCACTATATGGTAGTGTGGGGTCCACTATATGGCAGTGTGGGGTCCACTATATGGCAGTGTGGGGTCCACTATATGGCAGTATGGGGTCCACTATATGGGTCCACTATATGGCAGTGTGGGGTCCACTATGTGGCAGTGTGGGGTCCACTATGTGGCAGTGTGGGGTCCACTATGTGGCAGTGTGGGGTCCACTATGTGGCAGTGTGGGGTCCACTATGTGGCAGTGTGGGGTCCACTATGTGGCAGTGTGGGGTCCACTATATGGGTCCACTATATGGGTCCACTATATGGGTCCACTATATGGTAGTATGGGGTCCACTATATGGCAGTGTGGGGTCCACTATATGGGTCCACTATATGGGTCCACTATATGGCAGTGTGGGGTCCACTATGTGGCAGTGTGGGGTCCACTATGTGGCAGTGTGGGGTCCACTATATGGCAGTGTGGGGTCCACTATGTGGCAGTGTGGGGTCCACTATGTGGCAGTGTGGGGTCCACTATATGGCAGTGTGGGGTCCACTATATGGCAGTGTGGGGTCCACTATATGGGTCCACTATATGGCAGTGTGGGGAAACACTCCTAGTAACAGAATCAGGCCAATTCTCTCTTCTGATTAATATCCAGAAAAGAGTCACCCCCCATTACAAAGCACTCAAGTGCAACGAGGTGACTGTAGAGAAGAGAAGAGTCCCATCAGCCACCTGGGTCCAAGGCCCAATAAACTAACCACTACCAACCCAGACAAGTCTCCCTCAGGACAGCACAGACAATATGGCCCAACCAAATTTTCACAAAGCAAAAATATATCACCTATTGGAAAAGAAATCACACAGAAAATGCTTCAATGCTATTTGGCTCTAAAACAGAGAGTAGATCTGACCACCGTGATTGATGGAAAACACTATGTACAGACTCAGCGAGCACAGTCTGGTAGACCTGGCCCAGAGAGGACAGGCTGGTAAACCTGGCCCAGAGAGGACAGGCTGGTAGACCTGGCTGCCCAGAGAGGACAGGCTGGTAGACCTGGCTGCCCAGAGAGGACAGGCTGGTAGACCTGGCTGCCCAGAGAGGACAGGCTGGTAAACCTGGCCCAGAGAGGACAGGCTGGTAAACCTGGCCCAGAGAGGACAGGCTGGTAAACCTGGCTGCCCAGAGAGGACAGGCTGGTAAACCTGGCCGCCCAGAGAGGACAGGCTGGTAAACCTGGCCGCCCAGAGAGGACAGGCTGGTAAACCTGGCCGCCCAGAGAGGACAGGCTGGTAAACCTGGCCGCCCAGAGAGGACAGGCTGGTAAACCTGGCCGCCCAGAGAGGACAGGCTGGTAAACCTGGCCGCCCAGAGAGGACAGGCTGGTAAACCTGGCCGCCCAGAGAGGACAGGCTGGTAAACCTGGCCGCCCAGAGAGGACAGGCTGGTAAACCTGGCCGCCCAGAGAGGACAGGCTGGTAAACCTGGCCGCCCAGAGAGGACAGGCTGGTAAACCTGGCCGCCCAGAGAGGACAGGCTGGTAAACCTGGCCGCCCAGAGAGGACAGGCTGGGAAACCTGGCCGCCCAGAGAGGACAGGCTGGTAAACCTGGCCCAGAGAGGACAGGCTGGTAGACCTGGCCCAGAGAGGACAGGCTGGTAGACCTGGCCCAGAGAGGACAGGCTGGTAGACCTGGCCCAGAGAGGACAGGCTGGTAGACCTGGCCCAGAGAGGACAGGCTGGTAGACCTGGCCCAGAGAGGACAGGCTGGTAAACCTGGCCCAGAGAGGACAGGCTGGTAGACCTGGCCCAGAAAGGACAGGCTGGTAGACCTGGCCCAGAAAGGACAGGCTGGTAAACCTGGCCCAGAAAGGACAGGCTGGTAAACCTGGCCCAGAGAGGACAGGCTGGTAGACCTGGCCCAGAGAGGACAGGCTGGTAGACCTGGCCCAGAGAGGACAGGCTGGTAAACCTGGCCCAGAGAGGACAGGCTGGTAAACCTGGCCCAGAGAGGACAGGCTGGTAAACCTGGCCGCCCAGAGAGGACAGGCTGGTAAACCTGGCCGCCCAGAGAGGACAGGCTGGTAAACCTGGCCGCCCAGAGAGGACAGGCTGGTAAACCTGGCCGCCCAGAGAGGACAGGCTGGGAAACCTGGCCGAGAGAGGACAGGCTGGTAAACCTGGCCGCCCAGAGAGGACAGGCTGGTAAACCTGGCCCAGAGAGGACAGGCTGGTAGACCTGGCCCAGAGAGGACAGGCTGGTAGACCTGGCCCAGAGAGGACAGGCTGGTAGACCTGGCCCAGAGAGGACAGGCTGGTAGACCTGGCCCAGAGAGGACAGGCTGGTAGACCTGGCCCAGAAAGGACAGGCTGGTAGACCTGGCACAGAAAGGACAGGCTGGTAAACCTGGCCCAGAGAGGACAGGCTGGTAAACCTGGCCCAGAGAGGACAGGCTGGTAGACCTGGCCCAGAGAGGACAGGCTGGTAGACCTGGCCCAGAGAGGACAGGCTGGTAGACCTGGCCCAGAGAGGACAGGCTGGTAGACCTGGCCCAGAAAGGACAGGCTGGTAGACCTGGCCCAGAAAGGACAGGCTGGTAAACCTGGCCCAGAGAGGACAGGCTGGTAGACCTGGCTGCCCAGAGAGGACAGGCTGGTAGACCTGGCTGCCCAGAGAGGACAGGCTGGTAGACCTGGCCCAGAGAGGACAGGCTGGTAAACCTGGCTGCCCAGAGAGGACAGGCTGGTAAACCTGGCCCAGAGAGGACAGGCTGGTAGACCTGGCCCAGAGAGGACAGGCTGGTAGACCTGGCCCAGAGAGGACAGGCTGGTAAACCTGGCCCAGAGAGGACAGGCTGGTAGACCTGGCCCAGAAAGGACAGGCTGGTAGACCTGGCCCAGAAAGGACAGGCTGGTAAACCTGGCCCAGAGAGGACAGGCTGGTAGACCTGGCCCAGAGAGGACAGGCTGGTAGACCTGGCCCAGAGAGGACAGGCTGGTAGACCTGGCCCAGAGAGGACAGGCTGGTAGACCTGGCCCAGAGAGGACAGGCTGGTAGACCTGGCCCAGAGAGGACAGGCTGGTAGACCTGGCCCAGAGAGGACAGGCTGGTAAACCTGGCCCAGAGAGGACAGGCTGGTAAACCTGGCCCAGAAAGGACAGGCTGGTAGACCTGGCCCAGAAAGGACAGGCCGGTAGACCTGGCCCAGAAAGGACAGGCCGGTAAACCTGGCCCAGAGAGGACAGGCCGATAAACCTGGCCCAGAAAGGACAGGCTGATAAACCTGGCCCAGAAAGGACAGGCTGGTAGACCTGGCCCAGAAAGGACAGGCTGGTAGACCTGGCCCAGAAAGGACAGGCTGGTAAACCTGGCCCAGAGAGGACAGGCTGGTAAACCTGGCCCAGAGAGGACAGGCTGATAAACCTGGCCCAGAGAGGACAGGCTGGTAAACCTGGCCCAGAAAGGACAGGCTGGTAAACCTGGCCCAGAGAGGACAGACTGGTAAACCTGGCCCAGATTGGACAGGCTGGTAAACCTGGCCCAGATTGGACAGGCTGGTAAACCTGGCCCAGATTGGACAGGCTGGTAAACCTGGCTGCCCAGATTGGACAGGCTGGTAAACCTGGCTGCCCAGAGAGGACAGGCTGGTAAACTTGGCTGCCCAGAGAGGACAGGCTGGTAAACCTGGCCCAGAGAGGACAGGCTGGGAAACCTGGCCCAGAGAGGACAGGCTGGTAAACCTGGCTGCCCAGAGAGGACAGGCTGGTAAACCTGGCTGCCCAGAGAGGACAGGCTGGTAAACCTGGCCCAGAGAGGACAGGCTGGTAAACCTGGCCGCCCAGAGAGGACAGGCTGGTAAACCTGGCCGCCCAGAGAGGACAGGCTGGTAAACCTGGCCGCCCAGAGAGGACAGGCTGGTAAACCTGGCTGCCCAGAGAGGACAGGCTGGTAAACCTGGCCCAGAGAGGACAGGCTGGTAAACCTGGCCCAGAGAGGACAGGCTGGTAAACCTGGCCCAGAGAGGACAGGCTGGTAAACCTGGCCCAGAGAGGATATGCTGTGCTCATTCTGTCCCCACAAAGAGATAGAAACAGGGCTGCATTATCTGTCAAACTGTGACACATATTCTGACATAACAAATTCATTCTTCCCCAAAAATTATTAAATAATACGAAGAATTAGAAAACCTAAATGTCTGAAGAGAAATCACCATGCTGTGTTTTAGCAGACAGATGTCTCCTGATACAACCTGAGGGACAGACAGATGTCTCCTGAGGGACAGACAGATGTCTCCTAATACAACCTGAGGGACAGACAGATGTCTCCTGAGGGACAGACAGATGTCTCCTGATACAACCTGAGGGACAGACAGATGTCTCCTGATACAACCTGAGGGACAGACAGATGTCTCCTGAGGGACAGACAGATGTCTCCTGAGGGACAGACAGATGTCTCCTGAGGGACAGACAGATGTCTCCTGAGGGACAGACAGATGTCTCCTGGGGGACAGACAGATGTCTCCTAATACAACCTGAGGGACAGACAGATGTCTCCTGAGGGACAGACAGATGTCTCCTAATACAATCTGAGGGACAGACAGATGTCTCCTGAGGGACAGACAGATGTCTCCTAATACAATCTGAGGGACAGACAGATGTCTCCTAATACAACCTGAGGGACAGACAGATGTCTCCTGAGGGACAGACAGGTGTCTCCTGAGGGACAGACAGGTGTCTCCTGAGGGACAGACAGGTGTCTCCTGAGGGACAGACAGGTGTCTCCTGAGGGACAGACAGGTGTCTCCTGAGGGACAGACAGGTGTCTCCTGAGGGACAGACAGGTGTCTCCTGAGGGACAGACAGATGTCTCCTGAGGGACAGACAGATGTCTCCTGAGGGACAGACAGATGTCTCCTGAGGGACAGACAGGTGTCTCCTGAGGGACAGACAGGTGTCTCCTGAGGGACAGACAGGTGTCTCCTGAGGGACAGACAGAGACTGAATGTAGTGTGGGCTCTAAGACTGACAGCTGGTACATTGGAAGATCTTGGGTCATTATACGACCAGAAGAAGGAGATGGGAGGGTGAATTATCAGAGAGACTGTTACCTGTTAGCCCATGGAGAACAGACTGTCCTCAGCTCAGTCTGCTAAACCCCAGAGAGACTGTTACCTGTTAGCCCATGGAGAACAGACTGTCCTCAGCTCAGTCTGCTAAACCCCAGAGAGACTGTTACCTGTTAGCCCATGGAGAACAGACTGTCCTCAGCTCAGTCTGCTAAACCCCAGAGAGACTGTTACCTGTTAGCCCATGGAGAACAGACTGTCCTCAGCTCAGTCTGCTAAACCCCAGAGAGACTGATACCTGTTAGCCCATGGAGAACAGACTGTCCTCAGCTCAGTCTGCTAAACCCCAGAGAGACTGTTACCTGTTAGCCCATGGAGAACAGACTGTCCTCAGCTCAGTCTGCTAAACCCCAGAGAGACTGTTACCTGTTAGCCCATGGAGAACAGACTGTCCTCAGCTCAGTCTGCTAAACCCCAGAGAGACTGTTACCTGTTAGCCCATGGAGAACAGACTGTCCTCAGCTCAGTCTGCTAAACCCCAGAGAGACTGTTACCTGTTAGCCCATGGAGAACAGACTGTCCTCAGCTCAGTCTGCTAAACCCCAGAGAGACTGTTACCTGTTAGCCCATGGAGAACAGACTGTCCTCAGCTCAGTCTGCTAAACCCCAGAGAGACTGTTACCTGTTAGCCCATGGAGAACAGACTGTCCTCAGCTCAGTCTGCTAAACCCCAGAGAGACTGTTACCTGTTAGCCCATGGAGAACAGACTGTCCTCAGCTCAGTCTGCTAAACCCCAGAGAGACTGTTACCTGTTAGCCCATGGAGAACAGACTGTCCTCAGCTCAGTCTGCTAAACCCCAGAGAGACTGTTACCTGTTAGCCCATGGAGAACAGACTGTCCTCAGCTCAGTCTGCTAAACCCCAGAGAGACTGTTACCTGTTAGCCCATGGAGAACAGACTGTCCTCAGCTCAGTCTGCTAAACCCCAGAGAGACTGTTACCTGTTAGCCCATGGAGAACAGACTGTCCTCAGCTCAGTCTGCTAAACCCCAGAGAGACTGTTACCTGTTAGCCCATGGAGAACAGACTGTCCTCAGCTCAGTCTGCTAAACCCCAGAGAGACTGTTACCTGTTAGCCCATGGAGAACAGACTGTCCTCAGCTCAGTCTGCTAAACCCCAGAGAGACTGTTACCTGTTAGCCCATGGAGAACAGACTGTCCTCAGCTCAGTCTGCTAAACCCCAGAGAGACTGTTACCTGTTAGCCCATGGAGAACAGACTGTCCTCAGCTCAGTCTGCTAAACCCCAGAGAGACTGTTACCTGTTAGCCCATGGAGAACAGACTGTCCTCAGCTCAGTCTGCTAAACCCCAGAGAGACTGATCTGGACAGGCAGAACAGACTGTCCTCAGCTCACTCTGTTATTAAAGCCCAGAGAGACTGATCTGGGTACAGGCAGAACAGACTGTCCTCAGCTCACTCTGTTATTAAACCCCAGAAAGACTGATCTGGGTACAGGCAGAACAGAGGAAGGTAAAACTGCATAATATAGGAGTCAATGAGAACTATAATTAACTACACTGTGTTCCCCTTTCTTTGGCAATGTCACTTACTGACTTATCATGCCAATAGAGGAGAGAGAGAAAGGACAAGAATAGAGAGATAGAAATAGACATGCAGAGAGAGAGGGAGAGAGAGAATAGATATAGGGGAGAGAGAGGAGAGGGGAGAGAGAATAGATAGAGAGAGGAGAGAGAGGAGAGGGGAGAGAGAATAGATAGAGAGAGGAGAGAGAGGAGAGGGGAGGGAGGGGATAGAGAGAGGAGAGAGAGGAGAGGGGAGAGAGAATAGATAGAGAGAGGAGAGAGAGGAGAGGGGAGGGAGGGGATAGAGAGAGGAGAGAGAGGAGAGGGGAGAGAGAATAGATAGAGAGGAGAGAGAGGGGAGGGAGGGGATAGAGAGAGGAGAGAGGAGAGAGAGAGAGAGAGAGAGAGAGAGAGAGAGAGAGAGAGAGAGAGAGAGAGAGAGAGAGAAGAAATAGGAGAGAGAGATCTAAAAATCTCAAATAGAAAACCGAAGAAAATTAACAATAATGACAAATGGTTTGATGAAGAATGCAAAAATCTAAGAAAGAGATTGAGAATCCTGTCCAACCAAAAACATAGAGACCCGGAAAACCTGAGTCTACGCCTTCACTATGGTGAATCACTAAAACAATACAGAAATACACTACGGAAAAAGAAGGAACAGCACGTCAGAAATCAGCTCAATGCAATTGAAGAATCCATAGACTCTAACCACTTCTGGGAAAATTGGAAAACACTAAACAAACAACAACACGAAGAATTATCTATCCAAAATGGAGATGTATGGGTAAACCACTTCTCCAATCTTTTTGGTTCTATAACAAAGAACAAAGAGCAAAAACATATACATGATCAAATACAGATC